>NC_138057.1:11902583-11957464 GCF_964194185.1 Rhinolophus hipposideros | reverse complement strand
TCTTGCCATCACTTGTCTATAGAAGAAAAAATTGAGGGAAAGCTGTGTAGCATAAGAATTTATAATATTATTCAAAAGTTATTCAAATATATCTTATTGATAGATTTCATTTCCAGATAAATTATTAATGAAAAGGAACTTGAACAATATTTTCAGTTTCTCATTCAATTTTAGTCATAAAGTATTGATTCTGAGAGTTTTTTTGTTGTTGTTGTTGTTTTTGTTTTGGTAGCAATAACTTTAAACAAGCATCCCTGCTCACTTTCAACTTGGTTTTGTTGGTCCCAGTGCTAATTATCATTATTATTCTCATTGTTTTCCATCTGGCAGGTCATCTTCAGGGTCTTGAAACTGCTTGAGCGACTTAGAACAGAAATAAACATCCTTGGGGATGCTGCACTGCCTAATTTCTCTAAATTGTTAAGCCCACAGTCACAATGGCAGGACTTAAACACCAATATGATGATACAATTATAATGCATGTGCCACTAATGAGTACTTCATTTAACACTGTGAAAGCACTCCGACACTGCGCCTAGCCAGGGGTATAAAGATGAGTAAGATTAAAGAGTAGCAGTCAATAACACTAATGTACAATTACGTTTTAAACAATCTTTCTTATGAACACATCACATCTGTTTTCCACAGGCTTTTTCCAAATTTTCTTACTATCAAGTTCGTCTTTAAATTCAGCACGATGCTACTATTTGCAGCTACTTGGATTCTCCCACTAAAGTAGAAGCAGCCCTAATGTAAAATAGCGTATGGTGTCCGTTAGACAGGGAACCAATCATTCGTCTTGACCTAATTACCAACATACTATGATGAAACCACCTGCACTCTCCAGCCTCTTCCCACTGTACGTCCAGGGCTAAGTAATGCACTAGCAGCATTTATATTGGGGTTGTCGAAGTTATTTATAATATGAATTCTCCTATAGGGTTTCAGTTTAAGGATTTGATCTAGACAGCCTTACCAAATTTTCATCCAATTAATTTATACATGCTCGTAGGGTTGGTTCTATAGTTTCTAAAAATCCTACTGACCTGTTAACACATTTGCAGGTAGCTTGTAGGATAAATTATGTATTGTTCTAAAAGTAGTCTCCAAAAGGAAGCATTTTTGAAACCTAAAAACTGCATTTATATTATTTTTTCAATAATCTTTATTGAAACGTATATGTTTTCTCAATATTCTCCTTTATGAAAATGAAGATTCATTCTACAGAAGTAATGTTAGTCACAAAAGGTAATAGAAATAATATAGGAAAACAAGTAATGTTTTTATCCACAGAGAACAATATTTTTTTAGTGAAATATTAACTTATTTTTTCTCAAATTGCTTGGAGAAAGAACTTGCTGGTGATAAAACAGTCCATAAAGGTCTTTTTGCTTGGAATATTATAGAGACTACCTATTCTTAATTTGTCTCAATTCAACTAAGCAGAGGCAAGACGTTTCTATTTGACACTGTTGTGATTTTCTCCACCTTACAGACCTCCTCTGATACAGACCCAGAAAAGGTCATGGGCTCTAAGAAACTCGTTCTGTCTGGCTGCAGTCAGGACGTAAGCCTCTGGTTCTGTGGTTTGTTCACTTCACAAAGGATGCTGGCTGAAGGAACGAGTGAGGACTGAAACCCAGTTCACACTCTGCCTGCCAAACGATGTGCCTGGCCTGCTGGAGCTTCTCAAAGGAAATTGCCCATTTGTAATTCTCTGCCCAGCGATGGTCACTTTTTACCACACATCTGTCAAGAGCCAGTACCATTTAGTCATTCTTTCAAGGCACTCGATACGTTAACACAGACTTGCCTTTGAATATATATAAAATTGGAATCACCTGACTTCTTCTTTGCCCTCATTTTCCACATCCAAATGCACCAATAAGTCTCTCTCTTGTCCACCACTGCCTTTGTTTAAAACTTCATCTTCCCTGACCTGAAACACTCTGACTGCCATCAATTTGGTCTCTCTTCCAGGCTCTCTGCGTTCTCAGAATCCAGTTCATGTTCCTGCTGCCTGCTAACTACTTGCCCTCTATTCTGGTACTCCACCCTCACCGCTTGCGTTGGCCTCACTCAGTTCCCTCACTCTCAGTGTGAACCAGAACGCATCATATCCTCCATGGTCTACGTGCTCTCCCTCACTTAGCTCCACTGCCTGGTACCCTCTGCCCCTTCCCGTCTTCTCTGCCTAGCCTGTTTGTCAAGTCTCAGCTCCACCATCGCCTGTGATAGCCTTCCCTGCCACCCCCATCTTGGATTATGCTGCTTCTCTGTGATTCTGCAACACCTTGTACCTGCCTCTGTTGTAGCACTGACCACACAGATCTATAATCCTCTATTTTCTCATCTGGCACATTGACTGCATGAGGGAAGGGACGCTTACTCTCCATTGTAATCTCAATAACTAGAATAGTACTGGCACCTATGAGGACAACAAATAAGTTATCATTTGGAAATATATAAAAGAAGTAGGGGTTGAAGAAAATAATCATCTACCTAAACCTTCACTTAGAGATGAAAAAATTACTCTTAGCGGTATTTCCCAGATATTCCCAGAAAGTCTGTCCAATCAGCAAAATATCCAAACACTTAAAAGTGCTAGGTCAGTTATATGCCACAGATATTGGTATCCAAAATGCTTTCAACACTTTTTAAAAAAATGACATTTTTATCATTATAAAGGTAAAATGTTCTCACTGTAGAAAATTTAGAAAATGTGCAAAAGATTAAATAAATACAGAATAGCTGTAATTACATCATCCAGACATAACTATCATTAATATTTTATTATGTAAACTTCTAGTCTTTCTTTAATATCAAGAGAATGATATCAAACAAAATTGTGTGTGTGTGTGTGTGTGTGTGTGTGTGTGTGTGTGTGTGTGTGTGTTGAACAAGCTAGGTTCAGTAGAGTGCTAAAAAAAATAAAATAAAATAAAACTTGGTTTTGTCTTTGAACAAACTTCCTCTATTCGATTTCTCTGCCTTGTCCTTGGAAAACATCTTAGGCCAATCCCAAAGCTTTCTGGTACCTTTGAGGTATTAATAACCAGTCTAATTTTATGTACAAAATTTGACTTTATAATTTAGTTTAAAGCTGTTTTTCTCCCCAGTACATGCCCGTCTTAGGCTTGGAAATCTGCAGAGGGCTGGGGAGAAGGAGGAAGTTGAGGGAGAGAGGTCACATCTTGACTACTTTCTCTACCTTATTTTTCCATTCTTCTTTTGCCATTCACTGTGTTGTCTCTGGCCTCTCTGAAATTGGGGAGATGAGCAGGTGAGCACGAAGAAAAAGGCTGCAAAGCTCACACTCAGTAATGACATAGCAGATGTCCCAAATGTTGGTTATTTCTTTCAAGGACAGCTTCTGTGGGACTCTGAGGTCCACTTGCCTCCACAACGCACCCGGAGTTTGCTAAGGACCTTCCACAGCGATGCTCACGGGTCTGGGCCATGAGCCCACTGCTATCTACACATCCCCCGACCCCACTACCATGGCCCACTGCATGTGGACTCATTTTGGCACTGACGCATCTTGGGTATCCAAGGCCCTGTGTATCTCACCAGAAGCAGGACTTCCTCTCCATTCTCAATGGAAGCAGCGCAACCTACTCTTGGTGCAGGTTTCTTGCTTTGCTCCGCTATCCCAGACGACATCAGCCAGACTTTGGTCTTTGACTTTTTTCATGGAAAGATCAGGCAAGTCTCTACACTCTCCAAGGAATGAAGATCAAATTATCCCAACACATACCTCTCCAACACCAAATTTGCTCTGATAACAAGGCAGCTAGAGGTCCCTGAGTGGTTTTGCAACTCAGAACATTAAGATGCAGGTGACCCCTTGGAAACTTCAAATCTCTTCTGAGCAATTCTGTATATATCCATATTTCCTCCATGGTAACATCTAGCAAAACCACATTACAAAATTGGGGGATGAGTGAAAACAGGGAAGGTATGAAGAAGGTACAATTTGGTAGTTACAAAATAGTCATGGGGACGAAAGTATAGCACCAGGAGTATGTTCAATAATATTGTAATAACTATGTCTGTTGTCAGATGGGTACTACATTTACCAGGGTAATCAACTCATTAGTTATTTAAATGTCTAATCACTATATTGTACATCTGAAACTAATATAATATTGTATGTCAACTGTAATTGAAAAGTAAAACAAACTTTTTTTTTTAAAAAAACTGCACTACAATATCATCACCAGAATACTGACATTGAAACAATCCACTGGTGATATTCAAAGTTCCCCAGCATTACTTGTATTTACTTGTGAGTGTATGTGTATCTAGTTCTAAACAACTTTATACCATGAGTAAGTTCTTATCTCTACCACTGCAATTGCATAGAGCTGCAGCACCACAGGGAATGCCTGGCTTGCCTTTTTATGACTGCACTCACCTCCACAGGCTTCCCCCTCAAACCTGGAAACCACTAATCTGTTTTCCATTCCTATAATTTTGTCATATCAAAAATATTATGTAAACAGAGCCATACAGTGCATAACATTTTGGAATTGGAAATTTTTATTTAGCACAATTCCCTGGAAATCCATATAAATTGTTACATATATTGATAGACCATTCCTTTCTATTACTGAATTGTATTCCATGGTGGAATATAAATGGTACCCATCCCAAAGACTGTGTCTGTTTATTCACCTACTAAAGAGCATCACATTAATTCCAGTTTTGAAAAGGAATAAATCTGCTATGAACATTTGTGTACTGATTTTTATGTGAATACGTGTTTCTATTTCTCTGTGATAAATGCCCAAGAATGCAATTTCTGGGTAGTCTGTTAAAGACTTGTTTAGTTCTATAAGAAAATGCAAAATTGTTTTCCAGAGTGGCCATGCTATTTTACATTCCCACCAGCAAAGTATGAGTTCTCCAATTTCTCTGTCCTTGCCAGCATTTCACGTTATTTTACACAGTCTTGTAGTTGTGCACCAATATCTCATTGAACTTTTAATTTTCATAGTCCTAATGGCCAATGAGGTTGAACATCTTTTCAAGTGTGTTTTTGACATCTGTATACACTTGGTGGAATGTCTCTTCATATCTTCTGCTGATTTTCTAACTGCATTATGTGTCTTTTTACTGTTGAGCTTTGACAGTTTATCTATTCTAGAACAAGGCCTTTGTCAGATAAATGACTTGTTGACTTGTAAATATTTTCTCCTAGTCTGTAACTTTCTTTTTCACCCTCCTCACTGCAAAGCAAAAGATTTTAATTTTGACGAGGTCCAATTTATCAATTTTTCTTTTTTATGGATCATACTTTTGGTGTCAAGTCTAAGAACTCTTTGCCTAGCCCTAAGTCTAAAGATTTTCTCCTATATTTTTCTCTGAAAGTTATATAGCTTTATGTTTTAGATTTAAGTCCGCTATCCTGTTTAAGTTCATTTTTTTATGAGACGTTTAGTCCTAAGTTCATATTTTGGCTATGGATATTCAATTGTTCCAGCACACATATAATTTTTGAATACATTATTTTTATTTATTGAGTGCTCACATTTGGACTTAGTCAAAGAAAAGTGAATCTATCTCCAGGTTTGTGTCCACATTTTAAAGCAACTGTCACCAAGGCAGCTCTAACTTGTCAATAACACAGGCTTAAACAACTTAGAAGGTTAAGGGAAAGCACACAAATCATTTTGTCCATATTAAAACAAAACAACCTAGAAAATAATAGCAAAATTATTTAATTAATAATTATTAATATTTGCTTATTATTTAGGAAAAATCGCTACGGGCAAGAAAAAAATTTTTAAAGCTTCCAATGGGGGCAAGTCTGCTCACATGGAACTTCAATTACTCTCAAAACTGCTAAATATGATCTGGACACTCTTTAAATATACCAAGATTCAGTCACAAACTCAACTATTCAAGAGAACATCCATTGCTTTCCAGCTCTTTGCCAGTAAAATATATATATTGGGCATCTCCTGATGCTGCAGCTATCCTTACCCCAACAGTAATCTATAATCAGGTGAAGGTCTAACACCCTAAGGCATCAATGTATGTAGGAAGTTAAGGTCTCTTCATCTAGCATGGTACCAGTTATCTACCATCCTTTAAAGAATATAGAAAAATAAAATCACATAAATGATTTTTATGTGCCAGAAAACTCAGTTAAGAAAGACTGGAAGAAAAGAGTTGATACTTTATATATTTTGGATACATTGTGGTTACATTTTGAATACAAATATGAATACATTTTTTTTTCCCCTAACCACCCTGGCCTTGCCCAAAAAATGGCATTGAGTTACCAAATAATATTGGCTCTTTTGGACTTTAAAGCGTCTTGCAACTAACTCCTTCCAGTCAGGAATTTGTTGTCTAGCATTCAATTACATATGCTTTCTACCCCAAAAATGTCCTAATTTCGTAAAGGACTTGATGTTCTACTCTCCTTCCCTAGCTCCCAGAATATATTTATTTGACTGATAAGCAACTTCCTTTTATATTTCTTATGTATAAGGAGGTATCTACATGTGGAATATTTTAATTTATTACAGACAACAGAAATATTATTATTTGTTTACAATGTCTCCATCTTATTCATTATATTTAACATATCCATCCATTATATTTAACTTATGCAATTTAAGGCTTTTAAAAGGTAGAAGTTGGTGCTAAAACAAACAAATTTTAAAAATCATGATTTTTCTCTTAACACTTTGCACAATGGTCGCTCAACGTCTTTCCCGGGTGTTTAACAAAGATTGAACACACTCCTAAGTGTGCTAGGACTCAGGAATACAAAAGAAGTCTATAATGTCTTTGCCTGAAAGAAGCCCACAGTCTAATTTGACATAAAAGATTAACCCAAATTACCTAATTAAAAAGAAATACAGAGGCTATGAAAGTGTGTACAGGTAATTAAAGTCTAATGTGTAGTATGCGGAAAATTTTCTAGATGACAGAAAACAAATGCCTAGTTTTCTGGGCTGGGACAGAGAAGACTGAAGGATGTCACAAGGAATAGAAAATATTTCAGCACCAATAGATGTGTTCATCAGGTATAGCAGTGCAACCTTCCTCACACTTGCTCATTATTCCAGGTTGAGTAACTCACTCGTCTACTCACTACCAGGAGTTGTGAGGCATAATCAGTTGCAATTGGTAATACAAGAACCTCTCTCTCTCTCTCTCTCTCTCTCTCTCTCTCTCTCTCTCTCTCTCTCTCTCTCTCTCTCTCTCTCTTTCTCTCTCTGTCTCTTCCCCTCACTCCCAGACTCCAAGACCATTTAACCCCACTTAAACTGTTTTGATAGGTACCTCAAGGCTTAATCTGTATACTGCAGTGACAGAAATTTACAAGGCCACCAGAGGGTGGCAGTGTCCAGTTCTGACACTAAATCATCTGTACATGATAATGTGTCATATTCTACAAACATTGCAAAGAAACATCTGATGCTCAGAAATACGTAGCTTAAATTGCTAGCATTCTTTGGAAAACAATAACTTAAAAATTATATAATTACCAGCCATACAATAACCCAACCTGGACTAGAGTATGGAAATGTTCCTTTCTTAATTTATCCAAAATCTTATACTGCTCAAATTCTTCAGCTGTTAAATACAGCATCCCCAAAGTCAGGAGGTCACAGTCCAAAATATCTTGTATGAAAATGTCTACTTCTTTTCATCAATTTGGATTAGATCTTTAAAATGTGATAATATAGGACCGGCCTGGTGGCTCAGGCGGTTGGAGCTCCCTGCTCCTAACTCCAAAGGCTGCCGGTTCGATTCCCACATGGGCCAGTGGGCTCAACCACAGGTTGCCAGTTCAATTCCTCGAGTCCCTCAAGGGATGGTGGGCAGTGCCCCCTGAAACTAAGATTGAACATGGCACCTTCAGCTGACCTGCCCCTGAGATCCCGGATGGCTCAGTTGGTTGGAGCACGTCCTTTCAACCCAGAAGTTTGCTGGTTCGACTCCCGCAAGGGATGGTGGGCTGCGCCCCCTGCAACTAGCAACAGCAACTGGACCTTGAGCTGAGCTGCGCCCTCCACAACTAAGACTGAAAGGACTACAACTTGACCTGGAAAAAAGTCCTGGAAGTACACACTGTTCCCAATAAAGGCCTGTTCCCCTTCCCCAATAAAACTTTTTTTAAAAATGTGATAATATACTTCTCACATGAAGGACTGTGAATCACAAAATAGCAATAATAATAATAATAATAATAATAATAATAGTAATAATAATAATAACGATAATACTTTCTTGTAAAGTTATAACTACTTATATACCAGAATGGCTAAGGTTTGTTTTCTAACTAAAATGATTTAATGTTCTGTCTTAGGATAACAAAAGGCAGCATTTCCTATCGTGGTTTCATTAAGTTTAAAATTTTGTAGTGAACACCAGATAATATTAATGTATAATATGCAATATGCTTTTGTAGAGTTTCACTGTCATTCCCTCCCCAAACCCAAGAGTATCTCATGTTACTTATAAGCAATCAATTTGAAAGATTGATTCACTAACTGTTTTAGCCAGAGCAATCTTTTGGAATAAATGTGTAGTGACTGACAGCATCAGTTTTAATAAAGGCCCTCGTACAATGGCAAGAATAAATACATTTTACTTAAATCCCATCAGTAAATTCCACTTGGCAATGTATGCAGAAACACCAACTAGCTTTAATGAGCAGTGAGTGAATTTACACTATTTATGCATAGCACCATATTGATTTTAAGAAAAAAAAATCTTGCTACAGTTTCCCATAAATCATTTTTGTGATTCTTCCAGGGAGGCCATGACTCTGAAGTTGTAGGCAAATATATTTTTAATTCAATTTGTGAATGGCTTTAAAAATACTGAATGAGACACACTATCCTCTAATAATCTTCTGGAACACACCTGACCACAATAGTCTTAGAACAAGATGTTCAATGAGACATTTGCTGTGTGGGTTTCAGTTACGACCATGAAAAGAACCAAACCATAGTAGACAATACCTTCCGCATTTTAAATGGAAGTGTCAGGTCATCTATGCAGGACTTGCAAAAGAAACTCTCAAAAACTAGTTTTGTGAGACAACTTCTCTTATAATTTAAGTGGTCAAAAAGGTAGAAGACAAACATTTTGAGTTGTTGGTGTGTTATAAATCCCATCACCATATCCTCACTTCAAACCTTGAAGAAGCTTTAAGGAAATCACTTTAAAATATTGAAATCTTTACACGGATGGTTCAGAGATAGAATAGCTAATGTCCAATATGCATCTTAGAACATGCCGTTCTAAATGTATGTTTCAGAGAAATAATAGAGCACAATTTTGTATTATTCAATATTTTTAAGCTATTCATAAATTGAAATAAAAGTGAAAGGCTATGGCTCCAAATTGGTAGAGGAGGGAAGTGCTGGCTACACTTTCCCTGAGAGAGGCAAGATTGTGTAAATGTTTCCAGAAGAACAAAGGTGGATGACTCAGAAGAAAGAGCTTGCTTTAGAGACATTGCAAATCCTGTCCAAGAAGAATGCATAGAAGGATGGAGTAATCCTAATAGAGGAGAGAGATTTCCAGATTTCCAGGAACTAGGGGAGAAATATTATGCATCTAAGCAGAAGAAAATGCATTTCCTCTGTCATAAAAAAATGTCACCGAATCATCCCATTATGCACCTCTGAGACACCCATATATCTTTTTTGTTTCAATAGGCTAGCTTATGTTGTGGTAACAATCCCTTGATTTTTAGTAGCTTAAAAGCACATAATTAATTGCTTGCTTCATGTAACACGGTTGTTGTGGGTCAGTAACAGACAGAGGTTGGCTCTTGTCATTGACGTTTCAAGGATTCAGGCTCATGAACAACCACCATCTCTAAAGTTGTCGATTGCAGTGTGATAGGGGGAAAAAAGATATGTCCAGAGACTGTCAACCAGTTAAGCCTATCAGGGACATTTGTTACCTCGACTCACGCTCTTAGTCGGTACTGGTCATTTGGTCTCACCCAACCCCAGAAAGCCAGAAAGTTCAATCCTATCTTGTGCTCAGGATGCAGAGACATTTCTGATGAGTAGCATTCCTGTATACCACACCATTCTAAGGTAGAACAGAGTCCACAAGTCCAGAGGAAGCTAAGCAAGGTTACATTCATGTCAATCACATCAGACCTCACCTTTACTTCTATTTTCCTGATATTCAACCCTGGAGGGGCCAGAGGCAGCCTACTTAAACAGGACAAAAGCAAGATGGTAATTTGGGGAAACAGAGGAGAGGATGGCCAACTCCCTTTTCCCCCATGACAAGTGGCTAGTATATAGCTGGCCAGAACTGAAGTAGGGGAAGTGTTATCACTAAATGAATTATTAAATAGATGTGGTATAATAAAACTGAGACCACTCACGTGATTAGAAGTGATCACAGAGTATTTTATTTTCTACTA
Source organism: Rhinolophus hipposideros (assembly GCF_964194185.1). NCBI lineage: Eukaryota > Metazoa > Chordata > Mammalia > Chiroptera > Rhinolophidae > Rhinolophus > Rhinolophus hipposideros. Next base: position 11,947,044 of record NC_138057.1, on the reverse strand, counting down.
GAAAGTAAATAAGACATGAGGTCTATCTGAGATTTTACTCATGAGCAAGAAAAGGATTAGTTCCATTGAACAGGTTTGAATGGAGAGCAGAAAAGGCAAAAGAGATAAACAATTATTTGCTTAAATAAGAAATGCACATATGAAAAATAGTTTGTCACAAATGTTCCTGTATCATCTTTTCTTACCTCCAAATAGTAGTCCATTGTGTATATATACCACAACTTCTTTATCCATTCATCTATAGAAGGACATTTTGGTCGTTTCCACATCTTGGCAACATGGATGGATCTTGAGAGTATAATTCTAAGCGACATAAGTCATAAAAAGCAGAGAACCCTATGATTTCACTGATATGTGATATATAAACCAAAAACCACAAAAGAACAAGACAAACAAATGAGAAACAAAAACTCATAGACAAAGACAATAGTTTAGTGGTTACCAGAGGGTAAGAGGGGTGGTGGGGGGAGGGAGATGAGGGTAAGGGGGATCAAATATATGGTGATGGAAGGAGAACTGACTCTGGATGGTGAACACACAATGGAATTTACAGATGATGTAATACAGAATTGTACACCTGAAATCTATGTAATTTCACTAACAATTGTCACCCCAATAAATTAAAAAAAAAAAAGAGAAAGGAAAAAAAAGTTTGTGCTAGCTGAATGCAGTTTCAGAGCGTGGAACGTCAGAAAGTGAAAATTAAAAAATAAAATAAAAAAGAATGAAAGAAAACTTCAAAGTGAATCCAAATAAAAACAAAACTATGAAAATACCTTTAGAAAATCAGAGGAAAATATCACATACAACCAAGAGAATCTCAGAAGCATTAAGATAAAAAGCTATTACACAAATGTGAAAAAAGTTTAAAAATCAGGCTAAACTACCCTGGAGTTTTTCCCAGAGACATGAAACCAAATTAAAGATAAAAATGCTATGAGACTCTAACTTAAGTCAAAAACACCTAGGAAAATGCTCCATCACAGCAAAATGAATGGCAGCAAATCTGATTAGACTCTGCAACATCGGCCAAATAGGAATGCTGGACAGAGACGAAAAACATAATTTATTTCCAACAAACTAGATTTAGGCATAGAGCGATAACCCCTTATACCATCAGAACACATTAACAGTGGATCTCCCAGAAGCAAACTGCCATTAAATCAGTAACTATTTGCTCCTTGAATGTCTCTTTGTCAGTGATCTAGAAAGTATCAAAAAGAAAACAGGAGAAAATAGGATACGAGTATTTGAAGGGGTCAAATATTAAAAACAAATAAAAGTGAAATACTGATTTTTTAGGCAAATTGGTTATAATTTGAAGAGATGGTAAAAATCTGGCCTTATTCAGAGCCAAAGCAGTTGCTCAACAATCCTCAAACCAAGTGTAAAGGACATGATTGGTTTTGTTTTTGCTTTTCTGTACAATTCCTACCGCCATTCTGTTAACAAAACTGATACATTATTGCATTAGAGATTATTTTATCAGTGGCTTGTAAGTATATATTTAAGGCAGGGATGACTTCATTTGTACAGATACTGAGTATACGAGTTTATTTTGACCCATTACTTATTCTATTATCATAAACGCCATGTAAGGTGTGCAGGACAGAAAAGTGTCATTACACCTATTTTATGTTAGAAAACTAAAACTTCATAAGATTAAGGTATTGCCCAAGGTCCAATAATTAGCAATTAATGGAAGAACCAGGATTTGAAACCAAACCTTTCAGCTTTTAATCATTGTACACCATCTCCTTTACCAACTGGACATCGTATTAACAATGGTTTTGGATATAATTTTAAACTAAGTGTTCTAAAAAATCACACTTCATTTCAGAAAATATTTAAGAAGAACTGACTATATTCTAGAGTATTAAGAAAAACAGTGACAAATAAGATATAATTTTAACTCTCAAAGACCACAAGGTTTGGAAAGATACACAGGACAGTGAACAAAAGTAGTAATGTATTTTTTAAAATAAATATAACAACAGAAGCTTCTAAGAATAGGGAGATTGTACTCTGTCCATGGCTTCTGGAATGGTTTATTGAGAATATGATACTAGGCAAGTTTTTAAAGAATGAATAGGAGTTTGCCCAAATAATCTGGAAAATACTATTTCCGTTGGAAGGATTTCAATGTCCAAAAGGATACACATATAGGAATGGTGTTACCAGTAAGTACTAGATTTTTTTTACTTTTAAGTATTATTTCCAACATCTGAAAACTTAGTATGAATTATGAATTAAATTCATCACACTTTATTCTTTCACTTGATACTCTACATTCTTTCTCCCACAAGGAGAGCTACATGGAAAGATGATTAACCCTCCCTTCCTCCCCAGACACAAAATGCAAATAACTTCTCCATGGTTTTCTACTATTACTAGTGACAGAACATCTAATTGTCATCCATATTCTAAAGCTGTAATTTTAAATCATTAATTTCTACTGAATTAAACTGCACACTCTCCCTTAAAATTTGATCATTGAACCTTCTTTTCTGAGCCAGGTAGCAACAATTTTAGCTTTATTCCCAAAATCCACAGTAGTTGCACCTATAAATGGATAAACAGGAGCAGAAGCTCAGATCCAATAGGACGGTCATCCAATCCACCTCTTTTCAACAGTCCCCCAGACCTAAGTACCTTGCTAAGCTATATAAGCACCTACAAAGAACATGCAGAATTTATTTCATCTCATATTTCACATTAATTTCATCAATATACTTTATACCTATTTTCAAGTGTAATGAATGACAAAACACTTCATTTTTACCGGTACTTATAGTTTCTCTGCCGAAGATATACTATATTTTTATTGAAAGTTTAGGTAGTACCCTGTAGGATTCTTGAATATAGAACCACCATAAATGCTTTCTTCCTAATTTTAGCATCTACAAAAATAATATCACTAACACATGTTCTAGAATGCTCTCTAAAATCATTTCTATCAAAAAGTTCTTCAGGAAAGAAAGGGCAATGGAGTGCCATCAACACAATTTTGTTAGATAGAATGAGTTTTTATGAAAAACAATGAAAACTATGAATTAAGCTATGCACAGAGACACAGAAATCTGCTACAGGCAGCAATCCTTAAGGAGATGTGAAACAACCATTTGAAGGGGATATGTTGGAAGGCACGGATCCAGGAAATGGGTAAATGGACTTGACAGCTACGGGCATACATGGAAAAGACCCCAGGAAGGAGTGCCTGTGATGCACACATTTGCTAGTACTATCTGATCCACGCAAGCTGGCTATTTGGTACTGCTTCTCCAACTTTGACACAAACATAAGCTCTGTTATTAGCCTCTACCAGGAATCCAACAGCATCAGTAATACTAAGACTTGTGTGGTTTTGCTGAAGATTTTGAGATCACAGGAAGCAGCGACATTGCACACAATACAATACTGTACTTGAAAAATTCCCATTTGCCATCTCTCCTCTCAAGGTGATTCTGGTCTCTGGTCATTTAATCCTCCTGCCTCTAACCCACACGGTACTCAGTCTTCTCTCATTTCTTGTGCAATGTAGCTTTCTACTTTGTCAAAGTTTGGGGTGAAAGGGAGCCCCAGGAAGCTCTTTCACATTGTAAATTATGCATTTCTGTAACAGGGAATGATTTTATGGTGTGATTGTTTTTAGAAGAAAAGAGCTTCAATTAGATTAAATAAATGAATAAAGATATGCTTCAAGCAATTGTAAATCCCTAGCATTTAGGATGATGCATTTGTTCATAGTAGGTACTCAACAAATGCCAGTGGTAACATGGCAATTATTCCAAGTGAGAATAGTGTTAACAACACAAGGAAATTAGTGTTATAGGGAATTATAGCATGTATTCCTAAGAAAATAGATAGATTAGTTACTGAACACAAAGGGATTTATGGTGAAATAGGAAAGAAGAATGGTTTGGATTTCTCTATTATAAAAAGACTTTTGCTGATTGCTCACTAGCTACCACACTCCTCTTACAGAAATCTTTTTGTCCCTCTCCCAACCCTTCTGGGTTAATCCAAGGCATTCTACTTAGTTTCTTACATGCACATAACACAAATTCTCATTATATATTAAGATCCTTTCAGTTGCTCATAAGATTTTCCCACATTAGCCTGTTAAGTCTCTCAACAGCAAGATTATATCTGCCCCCTTCCCACAGACTATATATTACCCAGGGCCTATCCCAGTGTTTAAAACTAGGAGATATAAAATAAATATCTGTTGAATGAATCAATCCATCTACCATAAACTAAGAGTTGTTCTACAACCACATGTTTCTCCTTAACAATATATCTTAGAGATCTCACCACGATGGTATTTAAAGAACTGCAACATTCCATTTGCCTTCTTACTAAACAAGCAACATAAAAATAATTGTATGAGTATTCAGAAGTGTATTTAACTATATTCCCATGGGATGTTTGGATTTTTAAAAATTCTTCAATAAGTATGTGTTTAAACAGTTTTGCTTCCTCTTTTACAACCTGTCTGCCTTTAGGAGTTTTCTTCTTGCCTTACCCCATTGGCTAGAATTTCCCATTATAATGTTGAGTAGTAGTGATGAGAGCAGACATTCCTGCCTTGCTCCAGAAATTAGAGGAAAAGCATTTATTCTTTCACCATTAAGTATCATATCAGCCATAGGCTTATTGCAGATATTCTATATCAAGTTGAAGTTCACTTATTCTCCTAGAATATACACTAAAAGTTTTTATCAAGAGTAAGTGCTGGATTTTCTCAAATACTTTCTGCGGCATCTATTGAGATGATCACATAGTTTTACCCTGTTACTCTGTTAATATGGTCAATTATGTTGATTGATTTTCTAATGTTAAACCAACATTGAATTTTTGGAATGAACTCAACTTGGTCATGATGTATTATCTTTTTATATACTGTTGATTTATATTTGCTAAAGTTTTGTGAGGAATGTTTATATTTATGTTCATAAAGATATTGAGCTGTAGTTGTATATATATGTATATATATATATATATATATATATATATATATATATATATACACATACACACACATACATATTAGTTTTCTATTTTTACAATGACTTTTCTTGATGTTCGCATCTGGGTAATGTTGCTTTCATAGGATAAGTTGGGAAGTGTTCCCTCTTCTACAACTTCCTGGAAAAGATTGCAAGGAATTGGTGTTACCCCTCCTGAAATGTTCAGAAGATATAATTTACAGTGAGGTCATCTGTGCCTGGGACTTACTTCATTGGAAGACTTTAGGGTATTGTTTTCTTATGAATCTGGGGTATATTTTAACAGTTGTATTGTGATATAATTTATATACCATTAAATGTACTCATTTTATGTGAACCACACAAGGATTTTTAGTAAATTTACATATTTGTGTAGCCATGACCACAATCCAATTACAGAACAATTGCATCATCCCAAAAGATCCCTTGTGCCCACTTGTAGTCACTCACCATCCCACTCCCAACGCCAGGGAAAGCCCATCTAATTCTGCAGATCTGCTTTCCTGGACATTTTACATAAATGGAAGCATACAACATGTGGTCTTTTGCGTCTAGCTTGTTTTATTCAACACCATGTTTTTGAGGCTTTATTCCTGTTGTAGCATGTATTAGTATTCCATTCTTTTTTTCATTGCTGAATATTATTCCATAGTGTGGATATAGCTCATTTTGTTTATCTATGTACCAGTTGATCAGGCATAGAGAGGTTTTAAATACAAATATAGTTCCTTTAAAATATATGAAACCATCCACATTATATATTTCTTTTTGCGTGCACATAATATATCTTTGCAGATTCAGGAGAGCATTTCTGAGGATAAATCCATAGAACAGGAACTATGAAGCCAATTATTATGAACATGTAGAACACAATAGATATTTAAAAATTATTTGAATTTCACTCCAAAAGGGTTGTACCAGTTCACAAAGTTTCCAAATATATATAATTTCCCTATTCCATTACCTACACATGGAATCTATCAGTGATTTTATCTTTGTCCCAACTTATCAGCAAGACTATTTCACTATTGTGTTAATCTGCATTGCTTCAATTATTAATACTGTTATATATTCATTGTTTATATTCCACTCACCTCAGACCAATCTCTTCCCCCTTTATGAATTCCCTCGCTAGTGTCACTTCAGCCTATGCTGAACTGTCTGGTGAAACAACTCTTGTTTTATTATTTTGTATAGTCTTGTGGACAATAGATACATACTCATAACAAGAATTTTCTGAATGAGTTGGTAAACTATTCCATTTCTTCTTAGCTTACCACCACTTTTGCCTTATCTCCATAACAAGATCACAAGGTTCTTAAGAACAACGACCAATTCACGTGCATCGTTATATCTTGACCATCATACGGAAAATCACTTTAACATCAGTAAATATTTATGTATTAATTCATGTGAATTTGACTGAGACCAAAGCTAGGGTTTTAACATTTACCTGCAAATGCAATTGAAGGTAAATCATAAAGAGAAGCAATTTGCAATTGATAATTACATGCTTAAGCAGTGGGTGACAGTCAAGGACATATCTTTATAAGAACCAAGGACTGTTTTTAGCAGTATATATATATATATATATTGCTAAAACTGCAAACTGCAAACATATGAATATATGTTTGAATATACATAAAGCATAGTATACATAAAGATACCTGTAGTATATATGTGTATACATATATAAAATATACAATACAATACTATATGTATACTATATGTATATATATATACACATATATAAAATATACAATACAAATAACATATGTAACATATATTAAATATATAATATATAATATAATATAAACTATATTTATATAATATGTAATGATGATATCTAATATATTTACTATATATAAATATATATTATTATAGCAAAGTCCAATAAAAACAGTTGGGAGGATAAAGGTTCTTTCCTTTTGACAAATGAAGCCCACCATTTCAAAATCAACATTTATCACAAGGCACTGTGTTGGCTCCCCTGATACACCAGGAGCAATACAGTTTTTATGCTAATTATTTCCCTTCACGCTGGCTACTAGATAGATCTCTTGCAGCTAACCACAGTTACATTATAATAGAATGAGACTGTATGAAGACACAAAATCCTCTTATGCAGTCCAATTTAGAATCCATTTCAAAAACTCTCTAGTGCTACACCTGGAAACTGAAATGTGCTGGGAATCTTAGATTTTTGCATATGTATTTCTGTTACACTAAAATTTGGTAATTATTTTCCTAAAGTCAATAATTATCTCTTTATAGACAATTTCATATTAAGTTCTATTATATCTACAAATTTATATATATATGTGTATATATATGTTATATATACACATATATATGTGTGTGTGTGTGTATATATATATATATATATATATATATATATATATATATATATTGTTTTCTAGGCTGGGTTACTAGGTTTCATTTAATCTTACTAATATTATTACTAGAGAAAATATACTTATAATTTATATTGACAATGACACTAAAATTCTAGGGAAGGAAATGGTATTTAACTTATTATAACCACTAAGGATAGGCTATGTAGGCTGTTCTTTATATTAACTAGTGAATACTTTTTTAAAAGTAACAAAATTTATTCTAGTTTCAAATCCTAGCAGGCCTCATATTTCATCAAAAGAGCACATAATTATTTCAATGGAGCTTTTAAAATTTTAGAGCTTTTTAAAATTCAAAACCCTGAGTCATTTAATACCTACCATTTACTTTCTGACTAAGTCACCTGATGAAAACAACATAAATAACATAATTAGCATTTAAGTCACTAAAATAAAATAGGACCAATAGACTATTAGCATTCCTGGGCAAATTCCATTGTAAAAACTAAGATATTCTATTAATTTTGTTTCCAAGTTCACAAATTAAACCATTGAATCAACGTTTCACAAGCTAAATATTTTTAAAGTGTTCATGGAAATTGGGTAATTGACCTCATGAAATCAACAGTGATTGCTATTTGTTTCATATTAACTATACACCAGAAGAAGGAAAATGTAAAATGCTACAAAAAAAAGAAGAAGGGCACTCCACTGAAACTTCATTATTCAAAAAATTTACTCTTCTTTTCTTTTTCCTTTCTTTATCATCATAAGTCTCAACACAGCTCAAATGCCAGAACAGATTTTATGTCTCACAATTTTTACCATATTAGTAACTTTGAGAAAATCGTCATATATAGGTATATATTAATTTAAATCTTACTTTCATGATACTTGTTAAACCTCTAGGAAAAAACCCCAAAACATCCTCTCATCAAGTGCATATCAAACTCCATCTTCCATTACAGAAGTTTTACAGTATTCTTTAAATATATTTCATTTACTTCTCTATCAAGGGTTATAATGCCTCACATGTACTTGGCACCTGAAAGGTATGTTTTTTTTCTTTTTCCAAAGCTTAAATCTAGGTGTGTTCAAAATTTTAAACATAATAAGAGAGTAGGTAGATATTATGTTTCCCCATTTTACAGAATTCAACACTGAGCCTTAGAAAAATACAAGAGCTTTTCAAAAGTGACACCAATAGTCCTAAGAGACAGAAGTAGAATTCAAAGTAAGAATTCAAAAGTAAACTCTTACTTTTGCCAAAGTAAGAGTTTTTCCTACTTATTCATGCTGCCTCCTGGTGGTACTGAATTAGTTTCTCTTGGGACACTTCTGGACACTAGTATGGCTCAACTATTTGCTTCATCTGAACATTTCAGATTTGATTATGTTGACCATTATGCACATGAAGAGTGTATTCACTACGGGGAACTAAGTCACTGAAAGACAAATGCACCATGTTTCATGGCAGACCATCTCTCTCCAGTAACTGCTATCCATGCTTGTATGCTACTCCAAAAGCAGAAGCCAGTGGAGTTGCAACAATACACAGTAAGCAGTCACAATGTAAGAGGTAATGATCAACTGATGACTTGTACTCCCGAAAGAATTAACCCCACATTATAGATTTCTTCTGTACAAAATTTTAAAATAAACGGAATAATCAATATTTTAAGACTACCTACCATTTAAAAATAAATTATGGACTGATAATTGTAAAATAACCATAACTTGTCATGGATTTCTTTCTGAAGGAAATATTTAAACAGAGAGAGAGAGAGAGAGAGAGAGAGAGAGAGAGAGAGAGAGAGAGAGAGAGAGAGAATGATGAAAGAAAGGAGGGAGGGGATGGGGAAGAAGGAAGTAAGAAAAGAAGGAAGAAAAAAGGAAAGATGGAAATAAATAATAGAAAAAGATTTTTAAACATAAAAAAATATGGTTGCTAAAGGAAGAAATCATAGAGATACATGCAGTTAGATGGGTAAACCTTTTGCCTAGTATTTAACCTGTCTCCTCCTTTCATTTCCTTGTCAAACATCTTTTTTAAGCTCAATTGATTTTCTTTCAGGAAATATGATCTTGTATGACTAAATAGTTCTTAAAAGTTCTCAACACCAAAGTAGCCTCTAAACCATAAATGGAAGGGGCTTGGGGACATAGTTCCTCATCAAAATTATAAATGGAGTACCCAGAGGTTGAGGGCTACGACAAAGAGCAAAAATACTCATGTAAATTCAGAAAACTTATTCTTTTTTTCAATTTTCCATTCTGCCTATGAATAAAATGCAACCAAATTGGAGAATCAGAATCGATAACTGACAAGCCATTTTGCATGTAGTGACCTCCTCTCCTTGTACTACAGGAAAACATTTCCACCTAGAGTCCTTTCACAGAATATCTAGGGACCAAATGAAATCAACCATAATGACTACCAGAGCCAGATAAGAATCATTTTTTAATTGAAGTATCAAGCCAATTAATTTGTGACAACATCCTATCACTTCTTATTCTTGACATGAAGTTTCAGAGGACTCAAACGGTTTTCAGGTCCACGGCACTTCAGTGTTTGGCCTCTTTTAAAATCACACTTATTAGAGGAAAAGAAAAAAAGGAAAAAATTATCTTTAGAGATTGAGTCCTAAACTGAATTTGAGGTTACAAACCAGTCTCACTAGTTTGATTCAATCAAATGCCAGGAAACACAGTATCTCTTACGCATCATATATACAGATTCTTAATACTAGCAGATCTTCCTCTGGTTTCAGAGGTGTCTTTCAGAAAAAAAAAAAAAATGAGCCTTTAATATGTATTTGTCTTGGTTAATTCATTTCAACAAATAAATAATTTGTGCTTATACATGCAGATAACTATATTTAGATGAGTAACATTTTGTCACGTAACAAAATTTCTAAAACATGTTAAGAGCATAAGCCATCCTTTTTGAGATTTCAGCAGGATATGCATTCTTGCCTTCTCCACAGAGCTCTAGCCAATGTAATACTTGAATGACAAACTTTATATAAATCTTCCTGGGAATCATGCTATGTGTCATTCTGGAATGAAATACATCAGTAAATCGGCCTGTTTCCAATTCCACTCAGTTACACTTATTATATAACATTAAGTTACATATTTACCTTAATCAAAAATAATAGATGCCCTACATGTAAATGATAACCAAAACCACTTCAGTCATCATCAAGAGACAATCCATTCCATTTAAATTCTTAAGGTAAATACCTGACAGCATCTCAGGGAACATTTTGCTGGTTTTCAGCAGGAAGTGCTTCATTTTTTTCTGCCTCACACTCTTACTGTGTTGGAAGTATACAGGCTACTGAATGATGAGGATAGTGCACTGAAGAACATCCCCTTCTTTTAAAATGTTAACTATCACTTCTCATATCTGAAGACTATTTTTCACTCTCAGTATGTGACCCAATAGTTCCCAAAGGCTGCATCTCAGCTTTTATTTAGTATTCCTAGAATATTAAATGCCCTATCACATTTTCTGTCTCCCTTCATATTATTCTGCAAGAGGTTTAATATCACCAGTCGTGTTTGTTAAGAGCCACCTTTACAGGACTCTAAAATTGCAATACTGAGTGTAAAATGACCATATATGGCACAAACACAACATAGCACACCAAAAAAAAAAAAAAAAATTACATATATTGCCAGCTTCCTGATAGACACGGTGTAATCATGCCAAGCACATACAACACTCACTTTTTACTTATTTATTTATTTATTTTGGCTTAGACACAATCATCAAACATATTCAGTGCCCACCATGCCCAAAGCAAAACCTAGTAGAAATGATTTTTGTTAGTGGCTTGAGCAAGGATTATGATAAAGCCGGTGTGAAATGTGGAATGAATCAGACTTCATCAAATCATAGGAACTCCAAGGCTACTCCCCAGCACTCCCCCAGCCGCCCTAAAGGAAAGCTTAACTTCACCCTCCTGCCTCCCATGAGGTTCTGGCAATGACTTCCCTTCTCCTCTTTATCTCTCTCTCCAAGTCTTTCAGCAGCTTTGCTCTGTTCTCAGAGACAATCCCTTGGGAAAGGAAATCAGTAAAATGCTAGATGGTGAGACTTCGCCACCAGGTGAAAAGGAAAGGGGAGGAAAAGAGGAGGGTGTGGTAATCTTTTCTCCACCACACCCCACCCCGGGAGACGCGCACTCCGGTCCACTGCGGCTCGGGGGAGCCCAGCAGGTCCCCTCGCTCACCTCGGAGCAGCCTAGCCCAACGACCCGCCATCAGGCACACTCGGCAGAAAACTTCCCTTAAAGCAGACAGATCTTCAGGGGAGGCGGGGGAAATAAGGGATTAGTTCGAATACACATTCCACGAAGCTCCACGGAGCTAGACTGAAAGGCACCTTTAGATAAAGACCCCACAGACCCGCCCCCTCCACTCCTTCCCACCTGGGGGGTATTTGTCAGAGAATTTACCAAGAACCGGCGGGCGGGGAGGAAGAGAGTGGAGAACGAGGACATTACCTCCCGGGACTGCCCTCAGGGCGCGGGCCAGGATCGGGTCCCAGAAGTGGCTCCGGCTCACGGCACAGCTTTCCCGAGCTCAGCCCGCATTCGGACCCGCGTCCCCGCAGCTCTGGTGCCAGCCAGCAGGCGCGCCGGGACTCTGGATCGGGTCCCCCGCCCCAGACGAGCTCGCCTCCCGGTGCCGCGCCCGCTCCGCCGCCCCGCGGGCACGCCCGCTCCCCGCGCTCGCCCTCCGCCTCCCGGCGCCCCCACACCCAGCGGCTCCGCGGCGCCCGCTGGGAGCCTCTAGCGGAGGCGAAGGGAACCGCAGCAGACCTGCGGCGCCGGGGCTCCGACGCGGGCTTCGGGGAGCCAGCCAGGCGCAGGCGTGGGCTTCGCGCGCCCCTCAATCCGCCGGCCGGATGCAGCCGCCACCCGCACCTGCCCACCTGCCCACCTGCGCTGGGCTCACCTGCCACCGCGTCCTAGCGGGGCTGACCGGTGCCCATAGAGCTCTATGGCAACGAGGGGGTGGGTCTGCGGTGCTAATAAAAAAAAAAAAAAATCTGGCCGGAAACACAAACGCGCACACACACACACACACACACACACACATGCACGCTGTAAATCAGCCTGGACAGACCGCTCAGCTCGATATCTATTTCCAATAGGTTCCAAAAAGTATAAGGTCAGGACACATCCTCTGGCTTGCTGCCTCCCGTGGGGGCACAGGAGGCCCCCGCTGCTACCGGACTAGCCTTCCCCAAGCCTTTCACTGGGGGTGTGCAATCTCATGGCAACGCCCAGGGACATCATCCCAACTTGCCTTAACCCCCCTGCACACACCTCCTCCCCAACATCTATTGAAGTTATTCTGCCTGGCATTCAGGCAGCGGTTTTGCTGCTTACCTTGATACGCTGCGAATTCTCTTTCCTGTCCTTAAAATCCAAAGCCAAGGCTGCGACGCTCACAAGTCCAGAGGTTTTTCCTTGACTCGCCCCCTCCCTCTGCTCTGCCGGCTCTTCCTTCCAAAGAGATCAGGAGAGGATGGTGGTTAAAAGCCCTCGAACTGCAGGCGCCTCCAAATCTTCGCGGTGGAAACGGAGACGGGGACAACCTTACTGGCACCCGGAAGTCTCCCAGCCCCTCCTCGGTCCACTTGGCTTTCTATTTAATTGTATTTAACCCCAAAGGCCCATCAGTCAATTCCGAGCATCAGGCAGGAAAGAAAAGGATATTCTCAGTTGTGGCCGCTCCTCTCTCTTTCTCTTAATGATACCCCACCCTTTCTCTTCTCTTAATTTGGAAAATCTATTCTGCTGGGATTAGGCGGGGACAAGGCGGAGAGGTGCTGTGAGAAAAAAACACTCCAAAGCACAGCGTCAGAAACCCATCTCCCCGGGCAGCCCTTCCTTCGCCAAGGTGTCTGCGCTGAAACTTTGAGCCGAAGCAGCAGCGGCGGAGCGGGGCTGTGCGAGCGCTGGGCGCGGGCGGCGGACGCCAGGTGAAGAGGCTTCTAGGAGGTGGCTGCACGGAGGAGCGACACCAGGCAGGCGGCTGTGTCCCGGCGGCCCGGCTCAGCGCGCGGGCCGCGCACACGCGCGCAGCGACACACGCACGCCCAACCCCAAAGCGGCCGCCCCAGGCTAGCGGAGAGCGAGAGGTCGGGAGGCGCAATTAGGAGCAGGGTTTCCAAGGATGAAGATGACCGGACGACTCAATCACTCCTCACTAGTTAGCGGAATGCTGCTGGCAGGCAGCTCCACACTGCAAGGACTGCAAGTCCTCAAGTCCCTTTGGCCACCTCCTGAGTCCCTGCCCTCTCGGGGATCGCGGCTTCTCGGCTCCTACCAGGAATCCAGTCACTCTCCCGGCACCCTGACGGAGGTCGCGGGACCAAAGATTAACCCTGTCACCACCTCCAGGGCCACCTCCGCCCCTCCTCTCGTGGAGCCTTGAAGTGGCTGCTGCAGGGAGCGGCGAAGCTCGGAGGGGCTCCCCAAAATCCTTCGAATAGAGGAGCCTGTGTATCGTACTCCGGACAAAACTCCCTCTCATCCCGCCTTTCCTGCCCACGCCCTCATGTAGCATTTCCCCAAGGAAGCCCTAGAGCTCGTGTAGATCTTCTTGAAATGAGCTGGCTAGGAATTTGTGACGCCCAGCTTTTGAAACTGGACTAATTTGGGGTCTACGCTTATACAGTGAGCTGGACGGTATCAGGTGAAACACTCAACTGGAGAAAGGGGAGGGATTGGAAGTGTGGAGACCCAGCCCCTCCAGCAGCCATTTCCAAGGTTTTGCACCCGGAGTAGTTGTTCAGGTCTCTGGCTAGCTCCTGTCCCAACGTCTTCCTCTCCCCTCGACAGCCAGGAAGAATTACCAAGCCGGAGAGACTTCTTTCCTAGAAGCGTCCAAGGCCCATTCACAACTCCCACGAAAAGAGCCTCCCACTGGGAGTTTGCCTTTCCCGTATCGGGCTGCTGGAATTGCTCACCGAAAGTAAACTTTTGCCCTCTGGTTTTTGACCACGGTTCGCCTTTGTGCTCTGCGAGTTTGCTTCCTGACAATTAACCCGCAGAGTTTTCCTCTGCCTTCCCAAGCGCGGGCTGGCTGAGGATTGCTGCGGGTTTTTGTTTCTGTTTTCCCTCGGGGCTTCGCAAACCTCCACAGATTGGGACCTGCGGGAAGAAAACAAAAAGTTGCGCAGCGTGGGGTTAGTGCGGGGTGCCTTTGCTCTGGCGCGGCGCTCCCCCACGGTCTCCATCCAGGTCGCTGGAACCAGGGGCTCATGACACGCTCCTGGAGTCCGCTCCAAGTTGAAAAGAGGTAGGCTTTGCCGGGAAGACAGTAGGTAAACGCTGAACGTGGAGCCCCGAAGCGCAAAAGTAAAACAAGAAAATGATTTGGCGCAAAAGAGGAAGCATGTGTTGATAAGAACTCTAGTAGCGCTTCTCACAGCTCAGAAATCTCTCCAGAGCATTGGAAGGTGAGCGTTGCCGCGACCAAGGTCTGCGGACCGGTGGCTACAAGACAAAGTAGCAGAGATGAACCTGCATTGAATTCGGAGTGAACCGACTCTGGAGGAAGCAGAGACCTAGAGGGACTTCGGGTTTTCAGGGGGTGATGAATCGCTCAAGGCTTAGGGGACCTCTGGCAACAGCCCGCTAACTTGCTTAGGTACCACCTGGGATTCGGAGTGCGTGGACGCCAACCCGAAGCTTTCCTTCTGTTGCAGTAAAGGGAAGGACTTAAAGCTAAACCGCGGAGCCTGCTTGAAGTGGACAATGAATTTGGTGGTGACATGCTCATGGATAAAGAGGCATTTCATCTCTGCGGGTATGAATTTGCCAGCAGGGACTTTTTAGGTTTAATATCCCAAGATGTGTCTGGGATACTGACTTCTTACACCGTTTCAGGTAGAGGATGTTCGCAGTGTTTTAGAACCTGATATAAATCTGTAAGTTGTCTGCTTGCCACAAGGTTTGATGCTTCTTTGTGTTCTCCTCCTTATTCCTAAATTAATAAGCAACTGTGCCTGATATTGAAGTGAAGTGGCAATAAGAATTATAATAAATTATCTCCAACAAAGGCCATCTAATTTAGGATTTCTGATTACATAAACCTATGAATTAACAGTAAAATATTGTGGCAGGCTATTCGACAAGAATTACAGAACTGTAATCAAGAGACTCGTTTGGCGGAAGAAAACTCAGAATTCCGAGGTGACTTCTCTCCAAAAAGGTTCTGACTTGAAATTGTGTCATGGTTGCTTCTAAGGTGCAGGCCACTGTCTGCTACTAATACCTTACTTTAGAATAAATAAACGGGTCATTTACACATTTAATACCTAAACTGTGACTTACAGTTCTGGGAAATATTGTGGAGTCATGTACCAGCCACAGAGGAGTCTTTTCATTTCCCTTGAGCTTTTTTGGCTTACAAGATATGTAGGCAGTAGTGGTAATCAGGAGTACAACGTTTTTGACATTCGAACACCTTCAACAAAGTAAAAAGCCTGTGGATTTATGGACCCTCTTCAAGAAGCATTTACTTCTCACTCCTCCGGAAAAAGGGGTTTCCTCAGTGATGTTTGATTGTTGCAAACTGAATTCACATTTCTTATTTGTTATACAAAAGAAGGGGGAAAGGTAGGAATCACCCTGTCCCTCCCACTTTTCACACTTTGCTTTTATGGAGAAAAACAGTTGATAATAAAGGAGAGAATCAAATCTCTTCAAGGTCAGCAGCTATAACCCATTCCCTACACCTTTCATCTGTCTATGTGATGGAGAAGAAATCATTGAGATTCAAAGGTACTGCCAGATCCAAGAGCCTTCCAAACCTACCCCCCCAAGTTAAAATAACTGCTGCATTTTTCCAATGTTGTATATTTCTCTATATTCTTTGACAAATGAAAATCCAAGTTGGTATACATGGTATCTCTTCCAATGGATACTCTTATCTCTTTAGAACCTTGTTTCTCTTCAAGATAATTGCTGTATGAAATGTATATTCAGAACACTGTCTTCTTCCCTGGAGGTAGCATTTAATCTACTAGTATATTGCTTTATTATTAAAGTTATTCTTTGCTTATTGGTATGCCTTTCCCACTGCACTGATACCTCTGAGAGCAAGGATGGTGTCATATACATTGCTGTTTCCCAACATCTAGTACAGAATCTATCACAGAATAGATGAATATAATGATGATGATGATGATGAAAGCTACCTTTTATTTAGCAACTACTATGAGATGTGATCTATGTACATTTTCTGTTGATCCTCTTTACAACCCACTGATTTAAAGTCTATATCCTCAAATTATAGGGAAATTAATGCTTATACAAATTTACTCAAGATCACAAAGCTATTTTGTCACACGAGTTGAGATTAGAACTTACATCTGCCTGACTCTGAAGCCTGCCTTGTTAACCACTTTGCTCTATTCAAATAGGCAGGCACCACATTTTCAATTATTCAGATTTAAAGGGAATTTATATATATATTTAATAATGAGTAAAAGAAAATATCAAATTTGGAATAAGTTCTTTTGCTCTTATGCAATCTAATCAATATTGATTCAAGTGTACGAACGTTGGTACAGTATAGTTCTCGTGCATTAAAATATGATACTGCCTTCTAGGCAATATTACCAATAGAATGCCGAATGCTGAGTTATCAGTTTCCTTGAAGGGAGGGGGGTCAGGCCACCATGAATTTCTATAGTTATAGAAAACTTTTCATTGTTTATTTCCATATTGATATCCTTATGTTAAAAAAGAAGTGAATGCTATTATAAAGTTTCAGTTATGCAATATGAGTAAGTTCTAGAGACCCATTGTATGTACACTGTGCTCATAGTTAACTATACCGTGGTGTACACTTGAAAATTTGTCTAGAGAGTCGATCTCATGTTAAGTGTAATTACCCCAATTAAAAAAGAAAAATAAGAGCCTGGGAACACAGAGGGCACTGAATATAGAAGGGCATGGCGACATGTCACAGAGACGTAGTTGTCATTTCCAGGGGTTCACATTACAAAGCATTTTTTTAAACCTTGTATCATTATGGTATAGATACAGCACTCCCACACCATTGGAGACTAGATTACTATGGAAAAGAATGAGGATTTTCTCTTCATACTGACATGGAAAGGTCCCCACAATATTTTTAGGAGAAAATAACCAGGTGCAGGGAGAAAACACCAGCAACTGATAAAAGTGGTTAGGATTGAGAGGTAAGTGGGCAGATTGTGTTCAGTGTTGAAGTGAGACTTTGTATGTTCTTTTGATTTTGGAACCATGTGCAATTTTACCGATCAAAAGAAAAAAAAATGTTTTTGAAGGATTGCATGGAAATAAGAATATAACAAATGCATATCCTCCATGACTTTTTTTTTTTTTTAATGGTAAGTGGAAGGTGTTAAAGTACCAGGCATGTGACTCATTCACTCCCTTTCCCAGAGAAAGACCTTCAGGTAAAGAAGTGAAGGATAATGTCTTAGTCAGCTTTGGTTGCCAGAATAAAACACCACAGATCTGGTGGCCTAAACAGCAGAAATGTATTTCTCATAGTTCTAAAGGCTGTAAAGTCCGAGATCAACGTGCCAGCTGATTTGGTTCCTGGTGAGAGCTCCTTTCTTGGCTTGCACACTGCCACCTTCTCTGTTGCGTTTTTATATAGCCTTTTCTTGGTGAGTTAGCATGAAGACAGAGAGACAGACAGATTTCTTTTTATAAGGCCACTAATCCTATCACAAGTGTCCCCCCCATAACCTAATCTAAACCTAATTACCCCGTAAATGCCCCCCCCTCCAAAATCATCCCAAATCATGTTTTGCTGAAGAAACTAACGCTTGGTGATTTACTACTTGCCATCCTGCTAAGATAAGATGGTACCCTCGTGATTTTTTTGGACAAGGGTGGAAATCAGACATGGTAATGTGATAAGAAAAAAGAAATGCTTTCTTCTTTTTATAACAACTTTGGCTCATTTTATTTCTTACACAAAAGTGGTAGTGCTTGATTTTTGGGTTTTGTTTTTGTTTTTGTTTTTTTCAGTCTGTCAGCCAGTGGATTTCTAAAGAAATCACAAAATTTCAAAATGACGTACTCTAATGCACATTAGAAAAAGGAAACAACCAATAGAAAGTTTTTTACTCTGATTCAAATTTCTCTTTTCCTTAAATCCTAAACATAAAGTAGTGCTTAGAATGGGAGTTGAAGGATGAGACAGAGTTGTCATCTAGGAACCACCTAGTGATGGGGCTCATATACCAGGCTAAGGAGGTTGAAATTCACCTTGACGAAAATGGTCATCTTACAAACAATTTATCTGGAGATTCATGAATCACTATGTAATGATTACTCTACAGACTCTGGGGTTAGATCCCCTAGGTTTGAATATTGACTCTGAGACTTGCAAGTTGTTTTAACTCTTCCAAGGATAACCAAAGTTTCCACAGGAATACATAGGAGGGTTCTGTAAATGACTTTAGGGGACAATAAAAACAGGGGAAAAGTTTTGGAAGGGAAATTCTGAGACTACTACATAGAGGGATACATTCTAAGCAGAAACACGAAGGCTAAGTTAGCAGTAGCCTGAATGCAAACAGGGAGGCAGAAACTTATGCAGTTTTCAAAAATGGGATGGCGGCAAGAAAGACCTGGAAAAGGAGAAAAGAAAGGGAGAGAGTTTGTTACCTTTGGAATAACTGTAGACAGGCATTTAAACTAAAGTTTAAGAAACAACTGTCCCCCAGTACCTCAGACAGTGACTATATTAGAAGACAAGAGTAAGTTAAAATGAAGCAGTTAGAGTGGACCCTCATCTAGTCTGACCGGTGCCCTTATAAGAAGAGATTAGGACACACAGATATCAAGGGCTATTACGCAAAAAAGGATGATGGCAAGATTGCAGCCATCTGCAAGCCAAGGAAAGAAATCTGAGGAGAAACCAACTGACAGCTTGATCTTGGACTTTTACTTTCAAGAGCTATGAGAAAATGCATTTCTGTTGTTTAATCCACCCAGTCCATGGTATTTTGTTATGGAAGCCCTAGCAAGCTAATACAATACAGAAGGGAAGATCAACTAAGAGATGGGAATGGAGAAGTCAGCGGGAAGATTTTGATGGGACTTTCCTGCTACACTTAGGTTGCAAAAAGAGTGTATTGCAAAAAGCTTGGACAAATTATTTGGAAAAGTTTGAGATAACATTAATAAGCTAATTCTCCTAAAATTACTTTAGAGGAAGAAGACTAAAGGAGGGCAGACTGGGCCAGTTAGCAATTAAGGATGTGGCCTGAACTAAGGCAGTGAAAATTGATATGGAAAAAAGTGTAGAGATTGCAGAGAGATAAAGAAGGTAAAATATGAGGATGTAGGGATTGATCTGATGTGAGTGGCAGTCAGGAGGGAGAAGTATAAGACCAAATGATAATACCCTTTTCCAAGATAGGAAACAAAGGAAGGAAAGCTTTTTTTTTTTTTTTTTTTTTTTTTTTTTTTTTTTTTTTGCTTTAATTGTTCATTTGTTTTTGTTAGTGGATAGTTACAGGTGATGATTTAAGCATAGTTATAGTGACAAATACAAGTGAACACACAGAAGGTCAAAAACATTAAATAGCAATTTAAGAAATCAATGTAAGATATGTCTTCAGGCAGTATGCAGTTATAAATGTATAAATGTTTGATTACAAAAATGGGTGCATAATTGTACACTTGAAACCTATGTAACTTTACTAACAATTGTCACCCCAGTAAAATTTAATTAAAAAAAAAAAAGATTCTACGAGTTTGGAGGAACGATATTCCCTAAACTGGAAGATCAAAAACGGATTTTTAAAGTTAGGAGCTAGTTTCTCCAGGATGTTGTATTTGAGAATCTGAAGTTGAATGGAGGGATAAAGAAAATGAATAAAGATAAAATGAACCAAGATATGGTGAGACCTTGAAAAGAGTATTCATGTACGGGAAGCAAAATAAAACAAAGTTGGGACAAGACAATTAGTGGAAGAGTATAGTCGGAAGTGTTTGAATGGGATTGTAAAGAGTTTTGAATTCTGAGATGAATATAGAGATGATATTGATCTTCATTATATTGGGGATACATAAGCTATCATCTTTGGGTCATATTAGTAAGGGTTAGGCTCAATTGTGAACAACACCGTTGCTTAAACAATATAGTACTTTATTTCTCCTGTAGGAAAGAAGTCTGGGTCTGAGCAATCAGGGATTGTGTGTTTGCTCCACTGTATCATAGTCACATGCCCTATGGTTGGTGTTCTCCCACATGTAGCTTCCATTTTCAAGGTTATTTTGAAATCTGAGAAATCAGCTGAAATCCCAGTCATCAAATAGAGTAAGATGGAGGAGGGTGAAAAGGCGACTTCAAGAATGTCCAATACAATACTTTGGTAACATGTTTTCACCCAGACTGTAGTCACTCGGTCACCAGAACTATAAGGCAAACTAGGGAAAATGTTCTCTTTTATCCATGTGGCAACATGCCCAGATGATAATTGGAGATCATTTACTGAAAGCTAAAGAGAAAAATGAATGTTCAAGTTAGAGGCTATCCATTCTCAGCCACTGGTTATTTTTAGCTTAAATTAATTTTCTCAGAATAATTAAATATCTTCATATTATTTTCCTTAAATCTCTCTCTCTCTCTCTCTCTCTCTCTCTCTCTCTCTCTCTCTCTCTCTCTGTATATATCTATATATCTATATATATATATCTATATCTATATATATTTATATCTATATCTATCTATCTATCAATCTATCTATCTATCTATCTATCTATCTATCTATCTATCTCTCTCTATATATATATCTTTGTCTCAAACTATAAATCTTTTGTGTTCTCACTAAATTTTATCTTACCTAAATACTATCAAATATTAACGTAATCAAATATTTTGGTTTGTATTATTTTGGTTTCAAGTAAGAGCACAGCAGATTTTGAATTGTTTTCATCAATACTGTGTTATTACATGAATAGCATAATCTGAAGTCTAGAATAATTCATCTTCACGTGACAATGCCACATAGAGTAGGTGATAATATTACAAAGTAGCACAAAAGTAAGCTTTTGTGTAAATGTATAGCTTCTAAAATATTCTAACCAATTTCTTTTCTTCATATTCCTACATCCATGGGATCATGTCTCTTAATAGAATATAATTCTAAAGAAATTGTTGCTCAACTTTTATTCTAAAGCCAGTAACACAGCATAAAGCAGCAAAGAAAAATTTCACCATTAATTTGAATATTATATAACGTGCCTCGATTCTCTGCCAGTTAACTTTGGGTTTTCCAAAGCTTTGCAGACATCAGGAAGAGAAAATATAGCTTCAGTTCCAAGAAGTGTACTGACAGTATGATGAATGTGAGTCTTTCTGAACGAGTGCCAACTCGCAAGTGTTCTCAGTGGGGAGATAGGGCAACAGAGTGCTAGACTCACTTGCTGACTGTGTTGACAAATTTCAAGAAAGCAATGACCCAGTTGCCCAGCAGTAATTTTTTGGAAGATAAAAAAAAAAAAAGCGCATGATAAAATTTTAGCAAATGCATTTTATTTATTTTTCTAGGATACAAATTGTTTCTTTAAATCTCTTAAAATGAATGCTGAATAGATTTCCATTGCATAGATAATAGATACAGAAAGGGTAACTTTTGTTTTAGCCTCATGCCCAAGTTCATCAACAATATCCTAGGGATCATATTTTCATTACTGTATATTTGTATGTACACAAGACCACAGTTTCACAGAATTTTATTAATATTAATCCTCGGTTCAGGATACCTTCTCATTGTTCTATGCATAGCCTACTTTACAGAAATTTAATTTCTTAATTTCTTTCTAAGACTGTAATAAGCAATCATTACCTATACCTATTACCTATACCATTACCTATAAATCTATTACCTATAGCAAAAGTTGGGACCTGGAAAATAATTTACATCGAACCTTGTGATAGCCCATCCTGTAGCTCACGTTTCCTCCTACCTTCTCCAAACAGCATTTTACATTTTAGGTTCATCATTAATTTTCCTTTTTATATTGTTTTCCTATATCTGTTTCTATTCTAAACATAATGTATTCTGTGTGTTTTAATTTTATGGGAATAAAAGCACAACGCTATGCTTAAATCTTTGGGGGCTTATGTTTTCCATGTATTGTTATATTGCATATATATGTTGCAGTCTGGCTGTAGTTAATTTCTTTTGACTGCTCTTTTACATGAATATACCATAATTTACCTATTTTCCCATGATGGGCATTTAGGTGATTTCTAGACTTTTGCTATTGTGGATAATTTTGCTATGAACCTCTTATATATGTCCCCTGCTGTAGTTGCACCAGAGGAATCGTTGAGCCATAAAGGACATGCTTGCTCAACAATAGAACAGAATATCAAATTCCTTTTCAAAATGTTTGCAGAAATTTACATTTGCAGCAGCAGTGTATAAGATACCATGTGTTCATACAGCATCTCCAATATGAGGTTTTATGAGATGTTTGTTTTTGTCGATGAAAATGATATATAATGGTACTTTAGTGTGGTATTTATTTGTATTTAGGAGACCAATTATGATTCTTATAATTGTTAGCATTTGTATTCCCTCTCTGTGAAATGCCTATTCACAACTCTTGGTCATTTTTTAGTGGGTGTTTTGTACTCTTCTTACTGAGTTGTAAGAGTTCTCTATATGTTCTTAGATCTGATTTTTTTTTTTTTTTTGTCATCGCAAAAGCAAAATTCTCCTAATTTATATTTGGTCTCACCTGTCCCTTTACTCTTCTTCCTGTTTAAACCTTCGTTACCCTGAAATGTTCTTGATAAAATGATGAAAGCTTTATTCAAAAGGAACGAAATTACTAAATTCATCCTACATTTTCTGAATGGGATGCCTCCTAACCTGTTTTATCAGTCATGAATAAAATGCCACATCAAATATTGCGGCATTGCATATTTTATTTCTTGGAGAAATGATTGAAGAAAGACTAGTGCTATGATAAATAGAAATTGATCAGTGCCAATTGCTAGCTCAGCAGGAAACATGTATAAGGGCCAAACGTTTCTATGGCTGAGTCCATAGTTTAAGAATGTAGCTACTGTTCCACTAACATATACAATGGCCACTTTGCCTCAAATAAAACATCTTTGGAGAGAATATGTGTTTATTGCTTCTATAACATAAGACGACATTGTTTCCACTACCGCTATTACGGCTAATTATATCTCCTAAAGTATAGCAACCACATAAAGCAATATTTGAAAACAGCATTGATGATTCTTTCCCATTTACCTTAGCCTTAGCATCATAAAGGAGATTTGTGGGTTTAGATTTGGATTTAAACTGTAACGTGTGCTATTTAAAATATTTCTCCCTGAGCCATTAAATCTTTAAGTCTTTTGAGAGCTAGTTTGAAGAATAGTGTACTAGAATTCAACTCTCAAAGCTTTCAGTTGTTCATATATTTCAAGGAAATCTCATACCTATTACCCACATTTATACTTCCTTCTGTGCTTAAAGTCCCTTTTCCAAACTTCAAGTCTTTTATTGGTTTTATACTTACATTAATACTTCAGAAATCCCAACTTCTCATAAAATTTCTGGCCACCTAATGCAGACAATGTTAGAAATTGTATTAATTTATTTTATTCAGCATCTTGAAATTTTAGGAAGTAATTTATAATAGATATAAACAAGAG
Source organism: Rhinolophus hipposideros (assembly GCF_964194185.1). Lineage (NCBI taxonomy): Eukaryota > Metazoa > Chordata > Mammalia > Chiroptera > Rhinolophidae > Rhinolophus > Rhinolophus hipposideros. The sequence goes on along the minus strand of NC_138057.1, from coordinate 11,922,959 downwards.
CTAATATTTTAAAAAAATAAGTGGGAAAGAGAACTTGTCACATAGTTTCCATGTTCTTAAATGAAAAGTCAAGATTAGCACACACTAATTTTTCTGGCCTTAACACTTATGGCTCATTTATCTTAAGAATTGCTTCCTAATTTATTAAAGAAAATAATTAATTTTTCCATTCTATTTTTATTTTAACTATAATAACTTGTAATATCTATTCTCTAGTTTTAAAACTATGCAGTGAAAAATTCAATTCTGACTTTATTTTGTTTGAAAATATTATGCTTCCCTGTGGGAATGCAAATGCAGCATATTCTTTTTTACAGAATTCCTGCCTTTCCTGATAGAGCCGATGATGTTCACCAGTGTTATCTCTGTATTTTAAACATGCATCTATTGCTATTCTTATAATCTCCTATTACAATATACTTGCTTGGATATCTGACTCCATTACAAGATTGTCTCTTGAACTTTGTGAATGCAAGGATAATCATACATTTGTATTTGTTTCTTCAGTTCCCAGAAAAATTCTTGGCACTTAGTAGGTGCTCAGTGAATATTTAAATAACTCCCTGTCTTACCAAATGAATGTTTATCTGCTATATTGCAGTTAATTTTGTTTTCAGCATTCTAATATAAATAGTGCTGACATTTTGTATGTATTCATATGAATAGATATTCTTTCTCATGATCGCAGCTCCCTCTCTTGTATCCAATTGCATCACTAACCTGTACGGATAGAAAGGGTCAGAGCCACACATGAGTGTAAGACCCTTATGTGTCATGACTCAAGTGACTGACATTCATTTATATGTAGCAATCTGTGAGTTAGTAAATCTTCTAATGGTGTCTAATACCATTCAGATTGGGAAGACCTCCCGTCAACTGCCATATTTTATAATTTCTTACTCTCGAATTGTTTATTGTGCTTATGATGGATCAAAACAATGGCAGGGCTTAAAATCATATATTTAAATGTACTGCTAGTGATCTTATAAACCTTGGGTGAGGGAGAATAACATTTTGTGAGCAGAGTTTTTCCAAACCTTAGCAGAGTTTGTCTGAGATATGCCTAAATTTCGCTTATAATTGACCCTGTCAAAATCTTAAATGAATTAGTTTCTTCTTTCTGTTAAAGTGCCCATCTATTTGTTCTCTCCTTGCAATCATTTAAATATGACAAACTCTTAATTGCCTTTCCACTTCTTTTTATCTGTATAGGTTCCTTCCACCTTTAGTATAGCAACATTCAGAAAATCAGCTTCAGTTGTAAAGGGATTTAAATCTGTAAGTTCATTGAATTACATTATCAAAGCACTTGTAATGGTGACTTCAGAGCTACCTTGGAAAGCTCAGAAATCATAGAGGACATGAGAGGGAATAAAAAAGAAAATTAGCAAATGTCACTTTGCTAAAAGCCAGCAAATATATACCTAATGATTTATGAAAAAATTTAGAAAAGTATAGGGAGCACTAAGAATCTACGTATGTTGTCTAAGAATGAGTAAACATACTGTTTTGAAATAAGAGAGAGGCTGACATATCTGGTGAAAACATGACAAAGGTGTATTTTTACTTTGAAAAGAGCAATCACAATCACCTCCTTTAAAATGGCTAAATTTTGTCTGTTTTCAAAACCGGTGTAATAACTATACTCCAAGTGTTTTTGTTAACAACCTAATATCAAACTGGTGAGAAGGCTCTAGTGAATTGACTTAAATTTTTGTGTTTGGCCGTATTTGAAATTCAAATGCCATCATTTCCTATGATCAAAACACATAAGGGATATAGATGACATAAAACATTAAAGGACATAGATGGCACAAAAATATTGCCAATAAAAACAAGGATAGAATGCAAAATGAGAAAGATCATGGTAATCACTAATCCAGTTGAAATCTAACAGAATTCTAAATCCTGCCTATATGCTAAAAACATCAAATATGTAGAAAAGAAATGCTTTGGCAACTCTTTCACTTTGGGGGACATCTGTGTTTATCATGACTGGTGATGCAATATGTTTAAAACACATGTAACATGTAACAAAAGGAACATGGGTTCAGGTTTACATGAAGTAATAGCCACGAAGTATATAGGGTTACTCATACTGCATCAGAATTGTTCTGTTAAATTATCTGCCATATTTTGGATGTATATTGTCAACTACACATACGCTAATTTTGTGAAATATGATTGAGTCCCATGTTTTAAAAAAAAAGAATGTAAGAGTTCCACTGTAGAAGAAATTTTAAGAAAACAATGGTAATCAAAATAGAAAAGGTTTGCTTATTGGAGGATATGTCAAATTTTTCTAAGGTGTCTTGTAACTTTTAAGAATAGTTGATTGAAGGTGGTATTTTACCAAGTTATTTGACCTTAGAAGTCCACAGAACACCCTTTTAAAAGCCCTGTTTGGGGGAGGGGGAGGAAGAACACAGTAAGAAGAAATGATAGTTATAGAGAATTAGCTAGTGTGTTCTATTTCCTATTTCATAGGGGAAAGGAGGTAGCCAAATGTAGATTTAACACACACAAAAAAGATCTCTTTACAATTGTATTCAAAAAGCCTGCACGAACACCTGTTGGTAGGATGTAAGGAGAGGCTTTGCAGCTGAGAAGTTGGGTGAAATGACCTTTGAAGTCGATGTCAAAGTCTTCAAGTTGATGAAATTTGCTCCAGGAAGCACTATCCACTGCCATTTATAAAGACAGCCTCCAATGATCAGCTGCTCCTACATTTAAGGAAGGCCACTTAGTAGGTGCTTAGTGAATATTTAGAGAAGGCGTCAAGACCTGTGAACTTTTCTCCCAAAGTATACCTTGAAAAATGCTAATTGTGTGAGATACAAAACTGAAAATAACAAAAGAAGAAGCCAAACAAATAAAGAAGAAAAAAAAAACTCATAGACACAGACAATAGTTTAGTGGTAACTAGAGGGTAGGGGGGAGGGGAGTGGTAGATGAGGGTAAAGGGATTAAATATATGGTGATGGAAGGAGAACTGACTCTGGGTGGTGAACACACAATGGGATTTGTAGATGATGTAATACAGAAGTGTACACCTGAAATCTATGTAACTTTCTAACAATTGTCACCCCAATGAAGTTTAATTAAAAAAAGCTAATTATCATTATTTTTATTATGACCCTGAACTATATTACTATCTTTTCTCTTTAGAGTCTAGCAGTTTCTTCCTAAATGCTCTCAAGTTTCCACTCTTGCCTCTGCTTCCTTCACAGCTCCCCACCCCACTCCATTGTTTGTTTGTTTGTTTTACATAGGACAACCAAAGTAATGTTGAAAAACTCTAAACCAGATTGTGCTACTCTATCCAGTTTATACTAACCTCCAGCTATCTTGGCCTTCATTTTGTTCCTGATCTTATTAGGTTCTTATTCTTCTGCCTGGAATACTTTTCCCCGGATGGTCTCATGGCTATTCATTTCACTCAGATCTATGCTCAAATGGCACCTCTACATTTCTGATCCACTGTCTAAATAGTAAATTTGCCTCCTTATAACCCACCTGACATTTCCCACTTCCAAGCCCAGGTCATCTTTTATCATTTTATATTGCTTTAATTCTTTTATCTGTATTTGGAATATTTTTGGTCTACCTCCCCCAATGGCATCTAAGCTCAAAAGGACAGGGATTTTGTTTTGTCGTCACTTTATTAATTTCTCATAGAACAGTGCCTTGATAGAGCAAATTGCTTAATATTATTTTTTAACAGATAATATATAAAAGAATAGTTCATTTTATTAAAAAGTAAATGAGTTAGAAACATTAATTGTTAGATAAGGTATCTATAAAATTACCATAACAACAATATTTTACAGCTAAATTAGTATTGCTGTTATGAAGCTAGAATACCAAAATATGGGTTCTTCAAGTCATTTTAAAGCCTGTATGACATTTTTTTTAATTGGTTTAGAATATGAAAGAAGCAGTTATTTACAACCCACGTTGCAACAAGTTGCTAAGGTAACTGCAGTATGGCTAAAGCATTTCATCACTTTAATAATTGTATAGATTTTCAGTAAGCAGCACACAAGACGCATTAAGTAAGATGTATCATTGTGTAAATTACTTTAGTCTAGAAACCAAGCTTTCTAGCACATATTTATTTATAAGAGGTGTTTTTCAAGGACATTACCTCTTAAAGATGAAAGACTAAACATGCCTAAATATTAATAAATATGCCATTCACAGTACTAAGTTATTTTCCAAAACTTGCCTTCACAATTTCATAAATTGAACAATGTACAAATTAATAATTTGATCTAGAATTTTGCCTAACGCACTATGTCAAGTCTAAACGTCTTCAAAACGATATTGCAGAGGACATTTTAGATCTTCTTACTTAAGAAAAAATACCCTTGCATGCATTATTACCTAATGTGGAGGCAAATATTATTAACCATACTTTGCACATGAGAAAAGCAAGGCAATGAGAAGATAAATCAGTATTTTTCTCAGTGGTCCCCACCAACCCCAGATACTTCAATATGGAATAACAAAGTTCAGGGGGTCTTATTCCTAGGTCTGTGCTCTTAATTGCTATATTATCCTGTCTCTTCTTCAGAACCTTCTTTACTAGACATTCAGAATACAGACTGTATTTTCTTTAGAATGTTAGTGGCTTGAGACACCAGAACTTTGCTGGATATATATTCAATGTAACTCTCGATACAATGAATAAAAGAGGAATGAGAGAGGTCAGAGAAACTTGAGTGACCTGGCAAAGGGCACACTGACATTGGCATCCATGGGAAGACACGGTATTTGCATGACCTGGGATCAGGCTCATCTTGCCTTTTGACAATTGACTTGACAGAGAGCAGTTAGCTGGTCCAGCTCTCAAGCTCCACGCGCCAGTGATGGCAGGGCTCAGTTAGATGGAAATATAGCAAGCACATGTTTCTAACAAGTCTCACAGCATCAAAAACAAATGAAAAGAAAATAGTGCTGCATCAAGAAATCCTGGTCTCAATTTGAGTTATTCTGTTCCTAAATAGACTGGGAACAATCCCCTCGGAAGCTCAAGCTAGAGACCAGGACTACCTATCTTCCTTTCAAAAAAATTGATTAAAACAGCAGCAGCAGTGGCAGCATTTATCTTATAAATGGTAACTAAATGAAGGATTCAGTCAAATGTGACATTTAGATATCTACATACTAGGGACAAAAATTCTAAAAGTGATTATTGGTTAGTCCCCTACTTGTCAGTCATTTGGACTGATATTTGATGTCCTAATAATCTATTGCTTACTTAAAATTCTAAAAGGAGAGTAAGCACAGGTTCCCATTCCTAGTGAAAAGCTTTTGGAGCCCACTTCTAGCAAGCATTTTGGTAGGTGTTAATGTTCATCCAATATCTAATATTTTCAAGTAACCAAATTAGCAATAATTCTTTGTCTAATAGCACTTAATTTTCCAACATCATAACCATTTTCTTATTGGTTTTTTCACTATCCTCAAAGCTAGCCTTTGTAATGGAGGTATTTTACCCAAGAGAAAACAGACTCAGAGTTTAGTTTACGAGTAGAAAGGCCAAGACTGAATTCAAATTTTCTGATTGTCAGGCCTATGTATCTCTAAAATGTCATTATAGTTAAAAAAACAAAATAACAACAACAACAAAACTCACATTGCAGTCTCTTTTTGGCTACTGAAGTTATTTGTTTTAAGTGAAAACTGAGTATTCAATGCATGAGGTGTGATCAAAAAATATAAGAAATGTTTAAATTAAAAACAATGTATTACAGTAAAAGATACATTGTTCTATCACAACAGTTTCCTAATTGGTGTCCCTACCTAAAATCTAAACATCCCCCAATTTTAACTTCAAAATGGCCCTTAAGCTTCTTAACTTGCATGTTTTCTGACAGAAAAAAAAAAAAAAAAGGAAAAGAAAAAAGAAAAGCTCAATAATTCCTGGAAAAAAAACACCCATAAGATAAAAACCTCAAACATTTACATGGATTAAAGATCCTTCATAATCAGCCTCCTAACCCTTCAGCTTTGCATATAGGATTGTCTTTCTTTGGAATACTCTTTCCACATTTATCCACACAACAAACTATTCCCCATCCTTCAAGTATTATTATCAAACACTTAAATAGCACTATGTGTCAACTACTATCCTAAGCATTTTATGTGAATCGATTCATTTAATCCTGCAAAGCCCATGAGGAAGGTGCTATTACTATCATCTGAGTTTCTGAGCGACAGAAAGATTAAGTTACTTGACTTATCGCAAAGCTAATAAGTGGCAGAGCTGGAACTCCAACCAAGCTGTTCAAGAATGGGAATCCAGGTTTGTAATCGTAAAGCATACTGCCTCTGTACGTACAAATGCCATTCATTTCCTTTGGTAAGCCTTCTCCAAATTTACCAGGAAAATCTCTCACGTTTTTTCTTCCGTGCCTCACTGTATATTACTCTACTTTATAAGTTATCTTGTTCCATTTTAAGTCTCTTCTATTCTCCTTTACTAAACTGAAAACTCTTTGAAAGTAGATACCATGAATTTTCACCATTTTATTCATGTCTCAGTGCTAATATTTAATATTAATCAGGCTAATTTAATACATGATTGTTAATAATACTATTTTACATTTAAAGAGATATTAAAATATTTTGCTTTTTTCTTTGAAAATATGCAATCATAATTCTTGAAACTATTATATGATTTATTTATCATCCTTAACTCCTTGGTTTTATTTTATAATTTCCAAAGAAACAAATAATACAATGACAGGGAATAATATATGCAATAGTATTTGTTTTCATCAATTTTAACTTGTTCTTAGAATTAAACAAAATATACTTTTTGTTTATAAAACAATAGTCTATTCAAAAGGATGACATACTTGTTATCTTGAAAATATTCAAACATCTGAAAAATCAAAATTATGAACTGTATTATAAAGGCATCAGACTCACAATTAGTCATTTTTGGCATAACGCATGGCTTGAAATTAAATGAAAACTTAGTGAAAATTAGCATTCTAAATAGTAGTTTAAAGTTTCATACAATTTAAAAAATGAAGTGATTTCTTCAAACAAGCTCATTGTGTTCTACTTTATTAACTATGAGTCTAAAAGACAGATACTGTTAAATAGTACTGATAGCTACTATATAATATTCATAGAATATTGTTGAAGTTTCTCTACCTGACCTCCATCTGTTGTGTAAAGAATCATCATCACCATGGTTGAGCTTATTGAAAGAATAATAACGTGCCCAACCTGTAGCAGGCCAACGTCTGACTTGATTCTGTCAGATTCCCTTTCTTTTACATAAACAATTGTTCACTAAACTTTATGAAATCCTATAAAGGATTCCATGTGTTTTCAAATTTGTACTGAGGATCCCACTTATTATACTTGCAAACTCTAGGAGGAGTAAAGTGTTTGAAAGTCCTTTCATGCACTTGTGAGATTTTCTAAATCCACTTATGTGTACATCCATTGGAGAAGACAGGTAATAAAGAATCCTTGTCACATATACTTAGGTAACAACACACCCAAAATGTAATTTAGCAAAATGAAGGTAGTTTCCAAGTTTAGGGTACCGTTTTGGCCACAGTTGGTGAAATGCAGACGAGACTGGTGGAATGTCATGAGACCGTAATGTCTCCCCAACAATGTACAGTCAAAGATCTTTTTACTTGACCCATTTCCGTAAAAGGGAAAATTCATGTTTTCTTGCACTTGTGCTTATGAACTGTCATGATGAACGTCAAATATATTTTCATTGAACCAGTAAGCTGACATAGCAAAATATTTTCCAAATCAACTAGAATGAAGTTGACATTTTAAATTACTCCCTCACACTTTTCATAATTTATTCCTGCTTCTTCTCATGTAAAGTCTATAATATAGCACATCATAATCTGTCAGCAGGTTATACAGAAATTAGATTTAGAAATTAATTCAGTTAAATGAACATGGCCCCTTTAAGCCAGTCTCTGAAAGACAAAATAAGGTAAGGCAGCATGGTTTGGACTTGTACTTGCAACCTCAAGAGTTTGAGATTGTGATGATGAAAAGTCACACCCTGTGTTCATATACATTGTTGGGGACTTTGAGGTTTCTACAAACTCCGCAAAACTGTAGAAAAGACTTTTTTTTGCCAATATAATCTTTTATCACATATTTACCTTTATTTTATGAACTACTTCATGACACCCTGTTATCAATCCCACCAATCCTAAATTATGGAGGCTTTTAATCTGTGTGAGGGTACATTCAGCTATTAGAGGATATAATTTTAATTCAATGTAAATGGAGTATCAGATCACAAGTTAAATTTAAACAGTAAGGGCAGGAACCCTGCTGGTGACGGAGACATAAAAACTGCTAAATGTCACAAGTAGTAAAATTGTCCTTGTTTATGTAGCGGGTTGTTCAGGAGGTTAGTCTGTTTGTTACCTGATTAGAGCTTTCAAATGTCACAGAATGCCTGTGTCTTCCAATCCTGGCTAAGGCTTAAGGAAGATGGAAACCAAATTATACGTAATTAAGTTCCGAATCATACCATTATATTAGTCCCAAAGGCCTTTTTGTCTGGTAGCAGCATATCTTAATGATGTTAGTGGATTTCTTAGAGTGAAATGAGAGGCTGCTTTTGTTCCCCTAGTGGAAGTGGTTTGCAGCTTTGAAAGTTCTGCAACCAAATAATTGTGAATTAATTTAGCGCTTAGTTGATGCTATATTGTTGGTACCCAAATGTTTGCCCTGAGGAAAATTTGTAGTAATTTGCAAAAAGTGAAGTAAAAAACAAAACACATTGATGCATTGGGGATTATACCCATTTTTTAAAGATTTCAATAATTCCTCATATTCTATTTGAGCCCAGAACACATTTCTGCTGCTTTGTGCCTGTGCTTAATGTAGGGTGGTAATTTGTAAGAGCTGATCCTATGTGAGGAATGGGAGATTCACTATCTTAGCTGCTGCATTCTTAGAGTGGTTACAGAGCCATACACAAAAGGTCGGACAATTAAGTTTGCGAACTTGTTGCAAAGATGTTGCTACCCCCTTTTTGATATCAGAGGGATTATTCATTATTAATTTGTACCAACTGAATAAACAGTTAATCAATTTACTATTTGGAAGTGCTGAAAAGACTGCGTGAAAAAGTTAGATGACCTGAACTTTTCGCCAACAATTCACGGCTCTTGTATCAAGACAATGCACCAGCTCACGTGGCCCTGTCGGTAAGGCAGTTTTTAGCCAGTAAACAAATAACTGTATTGGAACACCCTCCATATTCACCTGATCTGGCCCTCAATGACTCCTTTCTTTACCTGAAGATAAAGAAAATATTGAAAGGAAGACATTGTGACAGGACATAAGGGTAATACTACAACAGGTCTGATGGCCATTCCAGAAAATGAGTTCCAAAATTGCTTTGAAGGGTGGAGGAGGCACTGGCATCCGGGCATAGTTTCCCAAGGGGTGTACTTTGAAGGTGACTGTAGTGATAGTCAGCAATGACGTGTGTAGCACTTTTTCTAGGATGAGTTTGTGAACTTAATTGTCAGACCCCGTGTGTGTGTGTGTGTGTGTGTGTGTGTGTGTGTGTGTGTGTGATAAATTTTGCCTTCTCATTTTTTTTTAATTTATTGGGGTGACAATTGTTAGTGAAATCACACAGATTTCAGGTGTACAATTCTGTATTACATCATCTATAAATTCCATTGTGTGTTCACCACCCAGAGTCAGTTCTCCTTCCATCACCATATATTTGATCCCCCTTACCCTCATCTCCCACCCCGCCAACCACCTTACCCTCTGATAACCACTAAACTATTGTCTGTGTCTATGAGTTTTTGTTTCTCATTTGTTTGTCTTGTTCTTTTGTTGTTTTTGGTTTATATACCACATATCAGTGAAATCATAGGGTTCTCTGCTTTTTCTGTCTGACTTATTTCGCTTAGCATTATACTCTCAAGATCCATCCATGTTGTCACAAATGTTTCTATATCACCTTTCCTTAACACCAAATAGTATTCCATTGTGTATATATACCACAATTTCTTTATCCATTCATCTATCGAAGGACATTTTGGTTGTTTCCATGTCTTGGCCACTGTAAACAAAGCTGCAATGAACATTGGAGCACACGTGTCTTTATGTATAAATGATTTCAATTTTTTTGGGTAGATATCCAGGAGAGGGATTGCTGGGTCATATGGTGATTCTATTTGTAATTTTTTGAGGAACCTCCACACTGCCTTCCATAGCGGCTGCACCAGTCTGCATTCCCACCAACAGTGTATGAGGGTTCCTTTTTCTCCACAGCCTCTCCAACACTTGTTACTATTTGTCTTGTTGATGATAGCCATTCTGACTCGGGTGAGGTGATATCTCATTGTGGTTTTTTATTTGCATTTCTCTGATGATTAGTGATGTTGAGCATTTTTTCATATGTCTATTTGCCATTTGTAAGTCCTCTTTGGAGAAATGTCTCTTCAGGTCCTCTGCCCATTTTTCAATTGGGTTGTTTGTTTTTTTCTTGTTGAGTTTCATGAGTTCCTTTTATATTTTGGATATTAGACCCTTATTGGAGGAACTGTTTGCAAAAATCTTCTCCCATTCAGTTGGTTGCCTCTTTATTTTGTCAATGATTTCTTTTGCTGTGCAGAAGCTTTTAAGTTTCATATAGTCCCATTTGTTTATTTTAGCTTTTACTTCCATTGCCTTTGGAGTCAAATTCATAAAATGCTCTTTGCACTCAAGGTCCATAAGTTTAGTACCTATGTTTTCTTCTATGCAGTTTATTGTGTCAGGTCTTATGCTTAAGTCTTTGATCCATTTTGAATTAATTTTGGTACATGGCGACAGATAACGCCTTCTCATTATTTTATATCTATATATATATATTTTAAATAAAGAACATCAATATAAGGCAATAGAAAAAGCTATGAAGTCAATTGTGGTACAAATTAAGCTTGTAGTGGTTCCCAACCTGAATCTCAGAGAGACATAGGGAAACCAGGTGGGTCAGTTGTTAAAAAATACATTTATATGAGCAGTGAAGGTCTCCTGTGTAAACCCAACCTGAGATTAAAAGCAGAGTCACATAAGCATAACCCAGGAAGGAAGGTTTAGTTGTGAGAGGGAAGAAGAATTTGAGAACAGCATAATGAGTTTTCTGTGTTCTTGCACTGATTGATCTCCAGGTTTGAGGAAAAGGGGGGGCTGACATTTGTTTCTGCAAGAACAGTTTCAAAAAGCTCTGTGAAACATGCAGTCACCTGTAACAGTGCTTTGCGATCCTTCTAACAGGTTCAACAGAAATGGAAGAGAGGCTTTTACTCCTATCTTGCCTTCCCACACATTTCTTTAGGCTTCACGTCCCTCAGCAACTACAGATGTCAGTGCTTTGGTGCTGATGCCCACTGAGAAAGTCACAGAAGCAATTCCAGGAAGGAGAACTTTTAAGCTAGGGATAACTTGCTTATTATCGTTAATGTGACTTCATATGTGTAAAGAGTCCATGAAGTCGTCAGTAAATCTAGGTGGCATATGTTTTCCAGGTCCCTATCTGCTGTTCATCAAGTATACATACATACATATGCAAACGGATTTTTTAAAAAGTCCTATAGGTCTAAGTCAGTGTAGATTATTGTGTTAGGTCAGGTTAGTAGAGCCTGCGATGGGGATTCTTACACAAAAGAGTCATTGAGACAGTGCTCTCAGGAGCAAACTTTAAGAGAGTGAGTGAAGCAGGTAAAGACAGGGAAAGAGGTAGGTGAGTATGGAGACAGAGCCAAGAGAGCAGTTTACAAGCTCTCGGAAAGCAGTTTCCAGCCTCACATAGAAAGGTGCTGGCTCAGGTAGTAAATGACCATCAACTGTGATCGGATGGCCATCAGCTGTGGCTAGTTGGCCGTCAGCTGTAACCAGTGAGCCATTGGCCACTAATATAACTGTTGTGGCTACGCTAGCAGAAAATGGGGGCTAGCAAGAAGATGGTGGCTGAGCTAGCAAGCGGCGGAGTGTGGATTGCGTTGCAGATTGCAAAGAGGCGGATTGCAGCTAGCAAGTGAGGTTGGTTGGCAGAGAGAAGTGGATGGCAGGTTGCAAATCATGTGGCTCCTGCTTCCTGTGTCTGCAACTCAGCTGCCAGCGAGACTATAGTGGTAGAACTCCCCTATCTATGTCTCCGTGGGTGTTCCTTTTTGGCCTCACCATGTCCTGCATTCTTATGTGGGGAGAGGGACCAGAGACCCCGTAGGCCGTCCCAATCGAGAGTGAGGATGTGGGTTCAGCTCAGTAGTTTTTGATGAGGCAGAAAAGGGTTAATAAAAGTGAACCTGAAGGGGGACTGCCCAGGCCTGCATCCCCTCCCCCGGGACCACCCAGGTTCATCCCCTAGAAATAAACCTAAGATGTCTAAACCCTCATAAAAAGAGGAGATAAACCCAACTGGTATTAACTGGTTCTTCACACATGCACAAACTGCCAAAATCTGTCTGTTAGTTGAACTCTAGCCTAATTATAATGCAATTAGAATATAATGAACATTAATGCTTGCTCCCCTCCTCCCCCTCCCATGGGTTTTTCTGTATGCATTCTGGGTAAGAGCATACACAGAAAGAAACTAGTTGTATAACCAACATACATCAATCAAATGACCTCAGTGTATATGTCACATCTCCTGCCATAAGGAAATTCACCTACCCTTTCCTATATAAGAAAAAGCTAACCCAAAGTTAGGTGCCATTGTCTACCCCAGCAACTTCTATGCCGACATCTTAAATAAACTTACTTCCTTGCTCTCCTCATTTCAAGCCGAGTCTGTGAATTCTTTTCACCTTTTGCAAACAACCAGGGGTTAATTCCAATGACACAACAGTTTTCAAAATGTGTGGGGACCACATCAGCAGCATCACTTGAGAACCTGTTTAAATGCAAAGTCTCAGGCTCATATCTACTGAATCTGAGGGTGGGGATCCAGTCAGCTGTGCTTTAAGGAGCTCTTCAGGTGATTTTGATATAAACTAGAAATCGAGAATCACGCGTTCAACTGAAGTTTAACTTCAGTCTGATCTTGCAGAGAATTCTGGAGCATGAATGGCACAGCAGACCTGTCCCTCTTTGAGGCAACCCAGGAAGTGTTTGCACTCCCTATGAGTTAGGTATTGGTTGTACACATCTCCTGGGGAGAAAGGCATAGTTTTCCAAGCATTTCTTGGGGAGGTGGCTACCATGGACCATTCTCAAGGGAAGGATACAGCTGTGGATTCTTGGAAGCTGACATTCCTACTTACTGGAGATAGATGCGCTGGTCTGTAAAGAGCATCTATAGGAGTTACCACAGTATCTGGTACAAGTGTGTGTTCTGCCCAATGGGGTTTCTGTAGATAGAAGAAGTTTGGTCACACTCTGAGATCCAGAGTTCTAGGGGGACTTCTACGCATCAACAAGTCTTATTTTGGTATCTTTTACTTCCTCACTTCATCTTTTTTCTAACAAGCATTCAGGTGTCCAAGTCAAAGTGAATATTTCAAGCCTAGAGAGCTGTAAACCCACAAAGACAAAAAAATGGAATGAAAACCTAACTATTATAGAATAGTGGAGACACCACATTCCTTTAAACACCCTATTCAGTAAATATTTATTAAGTGCCACCTGAGTGCTGGGGGCAAAAAAATCCTCTATTTATAGTTACTGGGGAGAGGACAGGAAAGAGGGAATAAAATGGGACAATAAGAGTTCCCTGTAATCATGAAGAAGGCTTCTGAGGAATTCACTGATGGAAGAAAAACTCCCAGGAATTGGTTGCATGGCTGAAGAGAGAAGACTCGTGGCCTAAAGAGACTATGAATCAAGTACAGGTCCCAAAATGGGAGGTACCGTGAAAGGAGGAAGCCACGCAATGAAAGAGATCTATGCCCTGACACCATCCTGTGTCCTCTTTCTGGGGCATTTTCTTGCTGGCTTGTTCTTTTGTGTATTCTGAATCTTGTTACCTGTCGCAGGACAACTCCAAAAGGGAGTTTAACACGTAGATTTCAGTTATCCTCGATCTGGCCTTGTAGCTGCTAAATCAGTATAGGCTTCAAGGTCCATGTCCTAATGGAAACCTCTTCTGAGAAAAACATATATCTTCTCAGAACCATATATTTTTGTCCTTGATTATTTTTAACTTTGCATTTTGATGTTATTAACCTTGATTGTCCACCGAATTTGTAGGCTCTTTAAAGGCCAGGAGGCTTCTTACATGTGTACGGTGTTTATATTCCCTTAAGAATCTATCAGTGTTGAAAAAAGAAAAAAAAATAGTATATGCTCTAAAAGAAACTTGCTAAATTGATTTCTTTGATTCTTACAGTTTTACACTTCTCTGCTTAAAAAATAGCCACACTGAAATAACATATAACTATAAATCAACTCTAACCAGCACAAGTAGTAAAAATCTGAATGATACTACCTGCTATTCTCCAAGCACACACAAAAGCAGTGTTTTAACACTTATGTGAGTCTTTGGGCCTTTTATCTCTGACACCATCCTTATATTTCAACCCAAGGCAATTTCCTTTCTTTCTCGGTTGCCCACTGCTGCTGTATTGCACAATGCTTAGGAAACTCATGGGCCATATATAAATTGTTAGTCTGGAAGTTTGCATTTAGCATTGCTTTGGTTCAGGTATGCATAAACATATGCACACTGAAAAATGATCTGAACTGTTCAAAGAATGAAAGTATGTATCTAACACAAAACTGTGCCGAAATTTTGCTCAGCAGAAGTGCTGGCAACTGAAGGTCTAACAAGCCAGCTGAAGCTTTGAGTCATCTCAGGCCTCATCAGGCAGACCTGATAAATGGCTTTTCATGTTCAAGAGGAAAATGCTGGAGGGGAGTGCTGGTTTCAGACAATTGAAATGCAATGACTGTCACAAATCATCAAAAGCCAGTGGTGTTACTTTGTTAGCGCTGAGATTAAAGAGGCCAAGGTTTGAAATGCTGCTCTGAGACACAACTATTTATACAAAAAACAATTATTTTTATCTTGAGGTCCTTCCATCTCTTTAAGGATTTTTTTTTTTTTTAATATGAATGCAAACTCAAGTCTGTGGTGTTTTCACACAGTTGATTCCTCACTGTATTGCAAAGAACAAACAAAACTATTCTGACATAGCATAAAAGAGATATTTTCTCTTTGGTGAAAATTACATCAATTCAAAAGCAGACAAAGGAATCATCCACCTACCAAATAAAGCGGGATGTTCAAGGAAGGAACACTTCACAAAGTGTATTTTATTTCCCTCTCCAGGTTATTACTTCCTATGTGGATTGGAGTCAGTTTGAGGGCAAGAACTATCTGCAGGAGTTTTGTAAATTCTCATGGAATGCCATATATTAATAATTTCAGTGTTAAATTAATATTTTAGTTGTTTGATTTACTAATTGATCCTGTTGGTTTGAACTTGATTGCTAATTCCTTGGTTTATTTTGTCCCCTTTAGTTGGTGAATGTTTTAGTGACTTTAATCGTCGTATGTGTTATGTTTTACATCATGCCTACAATTCCTTTCACTGATAATTTTAGCATTCAGCTTGTGTCCAGTTCCCTAGTAATGAATTTTATGCTTAGAACTTTTTGATTTTTTTAATTTTTAAAATATTCTTATTAAATTTATTGGGGTGACATTGGTTAGTAAAATTATGTGGATTTCAAGTATACATTTCTATAATACATCATCTATATCTCACATTGCGTGTTCACCACCCAGAGTCAGTTCTCCTTTCATCACCATATATTTGACCCCCTTTACTCTATTCTACCATCGCCCCCCTTACTCTCTGGTAACCACTAAACTGTAGAACTTTTAACATAATTTACTTTCAGGGACATTGCAGACGATCAAATCACTTCAAATACTTTAAATATGAGCCTTATTAGTTTATATAAAATTTTTAGAAGCCCTCCTATAACTGTGAAAATGATTAATATTATTATTATTATTATTATTATTATTATTATTATCTTCACATTGGAGAAAACAGGCTGAATTTCTTCACAAACAGGCTGAATTTCTATTGTTATCTTCACATTGCAGGAAACAGGCTGAATTTCTTTAGTTTCTTTACTTTGCCATTTCAGCATGTAAATACTAGGATCTCATAATCATAGCCATCCAAACCGATGCCAGCTTTTGTTTTCTTAGCAAATGTTGGAAAAGGCAGATAGGCTATTTGAATTTGGATTTGAAACAAAGACAGAAACTTCAGTAAAAATAAGGTGGTTTAAGGGCTCAGACTTTTCGCTATCTATTTTATTATTCTGTAAGAGCAGTTCTCTCGAGAAAAAGCAATGGTAATAAAAAAGAAGAAAGAAAGGAAAACACAATTCAACCCCTATCTGTACGAAGTTCAGACAATTAAGTTCACGAACTTTCCACCGTCTGCTTACACGTATTCTCTCCTGCAACTTCTCTGAGTCTGGATCAGGCTTGAATGAAGTACTGTGGCAGAAAGCTCCAGCTTCTTTTGCAGGTTATCTGCATTACTGAGTAGGAGCTGTGAGAGACAGACATGGGTTTCAGTGTGTCTTCACGGGCTCCAGTCTGTCCTTACTCCCCTTCCTGCTTTCTGTCCAGGTTTGCTTCCGGAGAAATGGCCCTGCTGATCTGTAGTGATTTCAGGCCCCAAACCAGACATTCAGGAAATAACATTCTGTAGACTTTGTCACCAATTCCAACAATCTCTATAATAAATTGTTTATTCTGTACCATTCTAATGGCTGTGCTTCCTTGATCAAATCTTAACTGGTACAGAACCTGGTAAACAAAGTGGTTTTTTTAAGGGAAATAAATTTTATGGATGGGTTATGTGAATGATGGGTTATGTGAATGGATGCTGGGTTATCTGGAACTGGTTTCGGGATCTGATTTGATTTAAAGGCATTGTCCCTGGTAAAGAGGACGCAGAGTCTATGGCATGCAGTGACAAAGAAGTACTTAAATTGTAACCTTTAGGTACCTTTAATCAAGTGCCTATAGAAGAAAAATTTGGGGGTGACAAAGTATTTGCCTCCATAGATAATTTTAGTTAAAAAAAAAAAAGAAGAAAAAGAAAAGAAAGAAAGAAAAAAAAAAGAATGGTATTGGTTGGTTACTTCTAAATGTGCTGGAGAACTTAAGGGAAAGAAAATAGTCAGCGCAAGGCTTTCAATTCCCAGCCTGAATAACAGATAAAGGAGAAGAAATATCCTACGACTGCTTTAAAAAACAAAACAAAACAAAAAAATAACTTTTATTACTTATAGCTTCAGGACCAAAATTTGAAACGATGTAAAAACCAAATTCAAAGTCTGTGGGTAAATTGATTTGATTCAAGCAAATTGAATTCCCAGCTTCCCAGTTTCTCCTATGTTAGAATTAGGCCTTAATCAGGAAGGAGTTTCGCCCTGCAAATGGTTGGAGCTATGTGGGCACATTTGAAGCCAGAGATCTTGTACCTTTTGTCAGTAGTAGGAGCCCTTCCTCCCCTATCTGAAGAGGAAATTCCCCTTTTCCTGAAGAATCTTTAATGGTTTTGAAGAGGATGGTTTATACTCCTTAGGACCTACCCTCACCACCTCTCATTGTTTCTAGAACTGCAACCAGACTCAAGACCTGTAAGACCCTTACAACTTAATCATGGGGCCTATGGTTTAGGCTGTCGAACAAAAAGTATGCTATCCTCTCTAGATAACTGTTATCCTTTTGAGAAACACTTTCTGGCTTGCTACTGTGACCTTGTAGAAATTGAATGTTTTTCCATGGGCCATTATGTAATGATGTGAACTCAGTTGCCCAACATGGAGTTGAAGTTTGCAGATGTATCAAGTCTTCAAGTGGGGTATGCTCATACGCACTCCATCATCTCGCAGAGATGCTATGAGCTCAAGGAAGTCAAAAGTCATAAGTAAGTTGAATGAGCAAGTGTTGAAGATATCCATGACCCATACTGCTGCTATGTTGCTTTCTTGCTCTCAACTTGCACATGGAGACTCACGGAAGCATCTTATGACCAGTTACCGAGAAAGAAAAAGATGGGGATTGGTGTACATATGGTTCCACATGATATGCTGGCATGACACAAACATGGCCAGCAGTACTATTACAATCCTACTCAAGGGTGGTCCTGAAGAGCGGTGTGGTAAAGGGAAGTCCCCTCAGTGAGCTGAATGCCATGTGGCACATTTGATGGCTCATTTTTCCTAGAGGAGATGTAGGTGTGCACTGATTCATAGGCAAAAAGTAATAGTTTTGATGGACCATCAAGGGCTTGGAGAGGAACATAACTGCAAATTTAGTGATAAGTTTCAGGGCAGAAATATGTGGAAAGATCTCTCTAAATAGACAAAAAGAGTGGAGTAATGTGTACTCTATAATCCTCATCAAAAAAGCAACCTAGCAGAACCTTAGTCTGACATACAAGGTGATCAACAGGGTAGGCATCAGTTAGCTTCTTTATTCAGCCATCTCTTCCTTGCCCAATGGGCTCCTGAACAAAGTGATCATGGTGGCAAGTATGGAGCTGATGCATGGACTAAGCAACATGGGCTTCCATTTTCAAGGCCAATCTGGCTACAGCCGCTGCTGAGGGCCAAGTCTGTCAGCAGCGGATTCTACCATTCAGTCCCTAAATACGGCATCCAATTGGGGACAACTTGATTATTCTGAACCACCTTTAACATGGAAAGGCAAAGAACTTTTTACTTACAGGAATCAACATATACTCTGGATATGAATGTACCTTGCCTCTCTCCAATGTGCTGTTAAAATCAGTGTACTTGCAGAAAGCCTGATTCACCATCATGATGTTCCACAAAGCATTGCTCCTGACTAAAGAGACAATTATACAGCAAACAAAATGTGACCACAGGCTCAAGCTTTTGTGATTCACCAATCTTAACATGTTCCTCATTAACCCGATCAAATCTTAACTGGTACAGAACCTGGTAAACAAAGTGGTTTTAAGGGAAATAAATTTTATGGATGGGTTATGTGAATGATGGGTTATGTGAATGGATTCTGGGTTATCTGGAACTGGTTTGGGGATCTGATTCGATTTAAAGGCATTGTCCTCGGTAAAGAGGACGCAGAGTCTATGGCATGCAGTGACAAAGAAGTACTTAAACCCGAAGCAGATAACTGAAGACTCATTTACAGTATAGTGACACCTTGAGCCAAGTGACACCTTGAGGAGATGGGTAATATCCTGCAGGATGTGGTATATGCTCTAAATTGTTGACGACTCTATGATTCTGTTTCTTTCACGGCCAGGAATTATAGGATATATATGACAGAGGTTCCATTTACTATTACCTTGAGAGATTCACTAAAAAAATGTTTGCTTCTTTTCCCTGATATTTTAAGTTCTCATGCTTCCTCCAGGAAGTCATTTGGGTCTCCTCATGTCAATAAACAAAAGGCAAAGGGAAGGGTTACTATACTGGTGATTAATCTATACTTTCAAGGGGAAATTGAGTTGCTATTTGAAATGGGGGAAGGGAGGAGTATGTTTGGAACACAGGAGATTTTCTGTAGTTAATGTTAATGGAAAATTGTTAACAACCTAATACAGGTAGAACTACTATTCACATAGATCCTGAACACTTCTTTAGGCACTTGATCCTCCTCTGAAGAAGTGAAAGTTGGGTCCTCCAACCAGGCAGGAAATCATGACTATGAAAGATGCTTGCTGAGAACAAAGAGGATATGGCATGAGGAGTGGGAAAAATCATAAGTATCAGCTAATTATGTGGCCAGTTGCAGAAATGAGGACTGTAATTAATATTTTTCCTCATTTTGATATAAATATATATGTGTGAGTGCAAGCCAATTTTTTTTTCTGTTTCTGCTATCCCCCTACCATCTCACACAATATGTAAATCAATAATGGCTAATTTTCTCAGTATTTATGTTATAGGCTATCAAAAGTGTTGTGTGTGACTTAGCTAGATATGGAATGAACAACCCCCAAAAGTTTTTTAAATGACATAAGGGATTTTGTTTTCTATTTTGAAGAGTCATTGTTTTAGTTGTATAATAGATGGTTGTGTCAAGTTAGGCAGGAGCAAGATTTTATTAATGTTTTTATTTGTAAATTAGAAATAGATAAAATATGTGTGCATGGTTGTCAGTTTGACAAGGATGGACTCTAGTTGTTTTAAACTGTGTCTGTCTGACTAAGCCATACCTTTTCCCCAATCCCCGTCTCGTTATGGTCTCCAATTAGGGTTTGCCAAAAGAAAAATTTGCACAAGTTTGAAAGGTAGAAGTGGAGCATCTAATATATAGTGAAAGTTGTTGTAGGACACTAGACGCCACTGCAGCTTGTGCAAATTGTTACTGAGTTACTGTCCCACCCTTCA
>NC_138057.1:11665083-11897583 GCF_964194185.1 Rhinolophus hipposideros | reverse complement strand
CTCACTGAAATAGGAAAGACTTTTCTGGAACTTGAAGGGAAAGTTGAACAGTGAGAAGTCTGTTTCTCCATTATTAGTTTCTGTAATGGGCTAGATATTAGAGAATGGGTTAACTTTGAAAATTGGGCTTTAGTCCTTCAATGGTAACATTTATTTATTTATTTATTTATTTATTTAGTTAGTTAGTTAGTTAGTTAGTTAGGCTATATTTTAAAGCAGTTTTAGGTTTACAATAAAATTGAGAGGGAGGTAGAGATTTCCCAAATATCCTCTCCCCTCCACACATGCATAACCTTCCCTAATAACATTATTCAGCAGGATGAACCTACATTGATATATCATAATTACCCATATTCCACAGTTTACTTTAGGGTTCACTCTTGGTGTTGTGTATTCTATGGCTTTGGACAAGTGTATTATGACATGTAACCATAATTATAATATCATACAGAGTATTTCAATGCCACAAATATTCTCTGTGTTCCACACATGTGTTGCTCACGCTTTCCTCTTCCCCAAGCAACCACTGATGTTTTTATTATCTCTGTAGGTTTTCCTTTTCCTAAATGTCATACAGTTGGAATCATAGAGTATGTACCCTTTTGATATTGATTTCTTTCACTTAGTAATATACAATTGTTCCCTTTCCTGGCTGGTAGCTCATTTCTTTTTAGTGTTGAATAATATTCCATTGTCCGGATGTACCACAGTTTATCCATTCACCTACTGAAGGACACCTTGGTTGCTTCCAAGTTTAGGCAGTTATTTATAACAGTGTTATAAATATCCTTGTGCAAGTTTTTGTGTGTTCCTAAGTTTTTAACTCCTTTGTGTAAATACCAAGAAACTTGACTGCTGGATCATGTGGTATATTTAGTTTTGTAAGAAGCCACCAAACTGTCTTCCAAAATGGCTACACCATTCCCACCAGCAGTGTATGAGAGTTCCAGTTGCTCCACATCCTTACAGCATTTGGAGTTGTCAGTATCCCAGATTGTGGGCATTCTAATAGGAGTATAGTGGTATCTCATTGTTGTTTACATTTACATTCCCCTGATATGATGTGGAACATCTTTTCATATGCTTGTTTGTCATCTGTATATCTTCTTTGATGAGGTGTTTGCTTAGGTTTTGGGACCTCTTTTTTTTTTTTTTTGAATCAGGTTGTTTGTTTTCTTATTGTTCAGTTTTCAGAGTATTCTGTATATTTTGGATAACAGTCCTTTATCAGATGTGTCTGTTGTAGTTATTTTCTTCCAGTCTGTGGCTTCTCTTCAAATTCTCTTCATATTATCTTTTGCAGAGAAGAAGATTTTTAATTTTAATGAAAACCAGTTTATCAATTATTTTTTTCAGGGATCATGTCTTTGGTTTTGTACCTTAAAATGCATCATGATACCCAAAGTCATCTAGGTTTTCTCCTATGCTACCTTCTAGGAATTTTGTAGTTTCACATTTTACATTTTGATCTACCATCCATTTGATTTAATTTTTGTGAAAGCTGTAAGGTCTGTATCTAGATTTTTTTTTTAAATATCAATGTCCAGTTTTTCCAGCACATTTGTTGAAGAAGTGGTACTTTCTTCATTGCAGACTGTATGCAGTTGGTGGTGGCATCTGACAGTGATTCATGGAAATGTTTAGGTCATTCTTAGCATTTTGGTAAGACAAAAAGAGACTATATTTCCATAGACTGAAAAATGTAACTTAATAACATATGTGCAGTGAATAAACTATTCTGTTTTGACTTTTGTGAGGCAAACTTCTAGCATAAAGTAGACTAGCCCACAAGTAAGGTAACACTATAACTTTCCAAAGGAGAAAGAAAAAAATAAAAGTGTATGATTTATATCACTATGATAACAAAACTAGCAGCACATCTTTTCATTCCCCCTTTTTTTTCTTTTTTGAAAATTACAAAATGTGAAATATTTCTACAGAGAAATATTTCTAATTCCTTAAGGTACATGATAAATAGAACAGCCATGGAATGTGTCTTAAGAGACTTACGAGTTTTACTTTTCTCTATCATGATGAGTTGCATGAGTTATAGGGCTCACATAATGGAGGTAAACTCGATTAACCCACTGTTACAAAGCTAAGATTGTCTCTTCAGTGTCAAAAAGGGGAGCCCCGCAACTATCAATTCACTAAGAAACCAAGTCAGGCATTCTGTCACTTCTTTAATATTCATTTTTTGAATATTATTATTTTGTCTTCTAATTTATAATATTTATGAGCACAAAGTTTCTAGATTCTTCTTCCAAGTCCATTTCTGTAAGAAACAAATAAGTAAAGTACTCTACTTTGTACATGTCATCTACTGGGTATTTATAAGCTTGTCATACAAAAAAAGAAAAAGAAAAAAGAGTTTCTTCTTAGGGTCCTTTCATCCTGAAGTGGCAATTTATTTAATTCAGTTTCAAAATTTAATAGGATGTTTTTTTTAATTTTATGGAGGGAAATGCATTATACATCCTTTACTTTTTCTCAATACTTTCTTCCTTTGCAAGGTGCTTACTTTCAACAACTCATAGTTTACAATGAATTTCTACATCAAGCAATTTCTTTGATTTACTGTTCTTAAAGTTTTGTTTAATGTCCTCCTAAGGATAACTGTATGCTGAAAGTTTCATATGCTCTACCATTAAACAAAGTTATGGGAGAATTCAGGTGATAAAATGATAGCATAGTAATAATTTTCTATTATCACATCTAGTTGGTAAACTTAGTTTTCCTTACTTCAGCCCTGGTTCCCCTTTCTAAAAGTGAAAAACTTCAACTGAAGGGAAAAACTTCAATTGAAAAAAAAAGAAGGAATGAGAAGGAGTGACAAAGCAACCAAAAACAAGATGATAATCTAAAGACTACTGTAGCTTGACTCGGTATCAGAGAAGCAATAAAGCTGTTTTTAGCCCACAAATAAAAGGTCATGCTTTTGTAAACCTAGATGACCCACACCTTGCTCAAAAAAAGAAGTTCAATGGTATTATGTAAACTTGATCTTATTCCTCAGATAGCTGTAGCTCCAAGATAACATGCCTTCAGGTTCCAACCTTATATATGCTAAGTATAACTAATGATAATAAAAAAATATTTTCCCATTTAGAAAATCCTAAATTACCTCACCTTCAGACAAAAAAAAAAAAAGGCATTTTATGTACTCACAGTGCTTTGAAAATTGTAGTGCTGTAATGAATATTCATTGAATTGATGAATAAGAGACCCATGGAATTTTCTATACTAGCTCTGTCCGTTGAAAATATAATGTGAGTCACATATATATTTTTAAAGGTTCTAGTAGCCACACAAAAATAAAAAGAAGCAAGTGAACTTAATTTCAGTAAGGCATTTTCTTTAATCCAATATATCGAAAATATTATCACTTGAATAATCAATATACAAAATTTAATGAGATACTTTTTATTTTCTCGGTGCTAAACCTTCATGCTTAACATGTTACACTTACAGCACATCTTAATTTGTACTAGCCATATTTCAAGGGTGCAATAGCTACATGTGGCTAGTGGCTGTTATATTGGGCAAGGAAGACCTATAAAAATAACCGCTCATCGAAAAGCTTGCTAACTAAATGCATCAATGAGGAATGAAAGTATAAGAATTATGAGGTAATAGTATTCAAAATTCATACACATGAAAAAGATGATTAAAATGATAAAGGAATTTCCATAAGGCCTGTACCAGAAGGAGTATTAGACCAGAAAATAGGAGTTATGAGTTTTGGTGACAATTCTGCCCCCTCATTGTATGACTGGTTAAATAAGTGAACCTCTCTAGATCTTATTCTTACAACTAGGAAGGCAGGCTCAGTGGCATCTTTGGCTCTTTCTAAAATGAATACAATGATTCTATGGTCAATTTGTGGAATACAGAAATTCTAAGAAGAAAGGTACACCATGTTTATATTTGGCCAACATCACAGCCAAGGTCTGTACCATGAAAAGTCCATCAGTGTCTCTTTCAGGAGGCCTCACAGGGTATTGATAATAATCTTGGTAATTTTGATAAATTATCACATATAATCTATTTCTTGGTTCTTCACTCCCAGGGACTATATTTTGTCAGGACAGCTAAGATAGATGTTTTAAAAGCACTTTCACCTTTAACACGTTCAAATGACATATATAAAATCAGATTAATTAATTGGCATTGACAGGTATAAAATGAACCAGATTACAGACGAGTACATGGTCAACTCGTTTTCCTCTTATGTATTAACTTAAGAATGCCAATGTGTCCATTTCAGTTGAAAAGACATCACATATATACTCAGAGTCCACATGATTTGGCATGGTGACTTTGGAAATGTACCTTTCAGATGTCCTATTAGGGGACTATATTTGACTGATGACCCTGTCTGCTGTACTCTGATTCCACCACCTTGTTCATACCAAACCACTTCTAGGAGTCATTAAGTCAGTGTGGAGGATACTAGGGCAATTCCATGAGATGAAGGGCTCCTCTGACAGATTCCCCATTGGCGTGGCCAAACCTTTCTTAGAACTACATGCCCATTGAAGGATTTTCCTACCAATATATCCCTTGCCTCTCTCTTTCATTGGAATCACACCTGCATTGTGTGGTTGCCCAATCTTCTTTTGATCGTCACAGTTTGCAAATATATTAAATCACATTTCAGTTTAGTCTTACAGATTTAAGTGTTATAAGTGAGTTTGTATGTTTCTCTTCTAACTAAACATAAATTGTAGACCATAACACTTCCAAGTTCTTAAGAAGGACTTTGCTGTGTTCCCCAAGAAGTTATAAAAAAAGACACCAAAAAATGTGATGTGAAATGACTAGGGGTTTTATCATTCTTCAAAATTAAAAACTCCCAAGAATCCTTGTCTAAAATATTATAATTATAAATTTCTTAAACATTATTTTTTAAAATTATTTGAAAATATTTATGCTGGGGTTGTTACACCTGAAATGTAACATTAGAATTAATCAATATAAAAAATACATTTTTCTGATTGTGAGAGAGAATCTCTTTAATATAGTGTGCCAATTAGAAAAAGTCTGCATATTACCTTTAATTCTGCTTACACTTTAAAAAGAATCCTGTGAAACTGAAATTTGTATAAAGAAAGAAAGAAAAATAGTGAAGTAATTGTGTATGCTCAGTCAAAAGAAGAGATCAAGGATAAATGTGATGAATATTTTTAAAAAGTTGGAGAATTGTCATGAGAAAATTGTCAAGTTTTTTTCAATGCACCTTCCGAGGACAGAACAAGAACTAGTGGTTGACAGTTGTTAATAGATAAGATTTTACTCAATATGAATAAAAATATTCTCACAATAAGTGTTAGTCACTTTAGAGATTCAATTATCTCAATTTAATATATTTTAAGTGCAAGTGAATCCTAATTTGGGAAAGAATAGAGTATATATATATATATATATATATATATATATATATATATATATATATAGTCTATAAAAGTATGTTCTTTTTTGTGCTCTTTTAAATTGGAATGCGACTATATCTTTTATTAGGTTGCTCACAAAAATGACACATTAGTGCAAGAACAAGCTGAAGTTCTCAGTACAAAATATACAGTGAAGAAAATCCTTACCAAGAAGATGTTTCTTCCAATTTAATAATTTTCAATGAGGTCTCCAAGTGGTTCTCTATGATTTTCCCAGAATACTCCAACTAGCAACAGCTGACACTTTCACAGAGTCCCAAAGGCCTTTGCCACTACCTCGCTTGTCTAGATGCAAGCTTTCCTTTAGGGCCTAGATTAATCATTTCTTTGTCTCACTAGCTTGGGCCCTCTCTGAAATTCGGCAGCACTCTTGTTCTGTGTGCCTGCCACCATCCTCTGCAGTAAAGAGTGAGGAAAGAATGGAACATTACGTCAATAGAGGAAAACAGTAAGGATATTTATAGTAATGAGATACCCAGACATATATATGATAACCTTGCAGAACACACTTCTGTATGTTCTTGTTTCCTCCTCAGATGCTCTATACTCCCTAGAGAGCAGAGAAGACCCCCGCCAATTCATTTATGCATTGGTAGAATACTTCTATATCTTATGGGCAAGGGATGCAAAGTTGAGGGTGTTTACTTTCAAAGGACTCACCTTTGAGATGGAGTCTAAAGCTAAGAAATACTATACTAAAAAATACTATAAGTTAAGAAATACTATGTTATGTCTTCACGTGCTTTTGTACAATGTACTTCTGCAGACAAGTGGCCAATAAGAGTTGGCTGATGAAAACATGGAGAAACTCTTTATCATGGCTCTGCACTCTTTCTCATTGCTCTTTCCTGAATCTGAATGCAGCCACCACATTCTGCTTTATTTTAAAGAGAGAAGGTGAAAAGAGACAAAGACTTAATATAAGCCTCAAGAAACTGGATTTACTACTGCTATTTCTCACAATGGTAATCTGCTAACCACACTATATGTTAATCTAAACATTACTTTCACACACTTACAGACACACACACACACACACACACACACACACACACACACACACACACACCTCCAATGGGTAGGGTACACTGGAAGAACTTAGTGGAGACCACAGTTTTAGTCCCAAAGCCCCTCAATGAACTGCTGATGGAATAGAGCTGTTGAATCAGCTGCAAAGTCTTCTTTTTGATGGTAACAGAGCATGCTCTGATCATGCTATAGGTGCCAGAGTCTCACCTCAGAGCATGTTTGGAGCACACAGACTCATAGGGCACATTCTTGTCTTCACACAACAGCTTAAAATGCGTAGAATTATCTCCAGAGCATCTGTGGCCATCATGATGATTTTGGAGATGCCTATTTCGAAGGTCTTTGGCTCCTTTACAAAGCTAATTGCAGTTGTCTGACTGCTGAACTGATTCCAGTAAGATTTTTTTTTTTCTGAGTCTGTAGGCTTTTAAATTCATGTCGGCCTCAGTGATTGGTGTGGTTCTGCAGTCTGCCCATTCTTCAAGGAACATTGCCAAATCATAGAAGTAGAATCCATTTCCTATGTTTTTAATAGGTAAATCAAGACCACTTTATCCTAAGTAACTTTTGGATTACTTTTATTTTAATGTATTACCTTGAACTATCTCTACTGCAATGCAATTTATCTACTATGCTTCTGGCTACCCATATGGTCTCTTGAGAACTTTCACCAGTCATCCTGACATTTCACTACTCAAAGATGCAGCCATCTACTAATTTGAAGATTTCAACATCTACACTCTTTGTTCACATCCATTATTCAGAGGCTAAGTTAAATGTATTCTAGGGCAACTTTAAGCCACATTCTTCCTATTAGGGAAGTATATTTTATGTACACATCATTTTTACCTCTTTTATCATGTCTTTTGTTTCTTGAAAATATTCTTAAATTAGAATCAAGAGCTGGGTTTCAGGAATGGAATGTAGAATTGTGTTACAAAGTCAGTTTCAAGTAGGAGTATTGCTATTGACCAGTATGAATTCCCCGTTTTGCCATGAACTTCGATGATCAATCATTAGTTTCCAATCATCTGCAATTTGTCAAGAGACTAGTTCAATACTAGGTCAACCAGATCTTAACACCTAAAAATAAATAAATAAAATAAAACAATAGCATACTTTAGGACCTCACCAAGGACTTCTTAAGTATATAAATAACCAAAGTTTGCGCTTTTCTTTTTATCAATGTCCCTTTTTTTTATAGGGGAAGAAGAACAATAGTAAGGAACTTATTTAAATTTGATTACTTCTTATGAAAGCTATACCTCTTAATCATTAATTTATGTAGCATGTTTACCTCACAATTCGGTAATTCTGTTTTTTATAATGGAATATACCAGTTTTTAAAATGGGAAATTAACTGATCTCTGGTATTAACATTTTTTTTCTAGAGGAATTGGAAATATCCTATAAGCAAGAATACTTTACAGTTCATGTAACTGAAAACCTCAGTGCAAATTGTCTTAATAAGGATAAGTTTTACTTCACACAATAGGAAGTCTAGGTGCAAGATGGAACCAAGTTATGGAATATGGAGATTGGCTCAGCTCCTCTTGGCTCTTTCCTTCATGTCTTGATTTCAAATTCAGGCTAGTGACAGAAAAGCCTAGAACTTTCAGGTATTATATCTAGAGCTGGCAGCATCTTGTATCTTCTCTAAGCAGAAAGGACCTACTTCCCAGAAGTCTCACAGGAAACTTTTCTCACATCTCATTGACCTGAAGTTGATTATGTGTCCTTTTCTTAATGTATCATGAGAAGAAAAACGTAATTAGCTTTGACTAATCATGCAGTTAACCAAAGACTACTTTTGGTAGCAAAATGTACATATAGACCTCGACATTTCTGAAAAAAGTGTAAAAATTTTTATCTATAAGTTCTTGCAAAGCTAAAGGAAATATAGATTTCACTTGGACAAAAAAAATATACATTAATTGTCCAATCTCCATCATTTTAAAAGAATCTATGCAAAGTAATAATCTGCCACTTAATAATTGTTATTACTTGTATTCTAAAACAAGATGTAATTTTAAAAGCTTTGATTAAATAAATTTGATTGGATATATAATCACATCTTTTAAAATAAATTGTCTAATAATATTAATGAAGATAGATAAGATTTAAAAAGCTATGAAAAACTAAATAATTTAATTCTCCATCAAGTTTCTTTTATGCTTAGATTATTGATTCTCTCTGTTCAGTTTCCAAAGAATAAAAATCATAGAGTACCCTTATAACTGTTGTTACAAATGGTGTTTTTAATTTTCTGTTCGATGTTTTATGGCACTTACAAAATCTTATGTCTGCTCCTGGAAAAATATAAGAAAAAAGTCTCCACATTACTACTTATTTTCGCAAGAGATTATCAGTGGCAATGGGTCGAGGATTGACGTCTTAGGGATTTGCAAGATAATATATATATTGGAAACCATATATATATGGTTTCTTTGCATGTCAAATGGTCTTTTCATGCAGTAAAAAAGTCACTTAACTTAGTCTTACCCAGCATTTATCAAGTTATTTGATCATGGATTTCTACTGTGGAAGAACAAAAGTTTGTATCTCAATGGTATCTTGTTTCTTAGGAAGATACTTTGGGAAATGCTGAGTTAGAAAATGTGGGAATGAGAATACTGCGAATCAGAAATAGAGGAATTGGTCTGGGAAGTTTTGAAAGTTAAATCTCAGTAACCAGAAGGCGAGGCGGAATTTCGGGTGCTAGGTGTTTATCAGGTTATCGACACCTGTGAAATAGGAGGAGGAAACAGAAATGGGCAAAATAAGTAGTTGAATAGTGAACCAGGCCAGTCAAAGTCCTGGCCCAACTGACATACGTAGGAAACAGAAATGGGCAAAATAAGTAGTTGAATAGTGAACCAGGCCAGTCAAAGTCCTGGCCCAACTGACATACGTAGAACTCTGAGCAGGGTCATCAGAATTGTTCCATGTAGAGTCAGAACTGCTGGGTTTTATATGTCCATCTTGCTCAGTTACCAGACGGCTGCTCAGATAAACGGTATGACCTTAGGTGGCTCTCAGTAGCTGAGGAGGACCTTGAAGGAGATGAAAGCTGGAGGTTGTCTACTGCCTTCATCCCCTACAGATGCTCAGCAAGTCCTTCCTTGAAAATCATTCTGTGTAGTTCACCTCTGTCTACCATGGTCCTCACTGGTTCCGCTCAGTTCCACTTCTCCATAGACATCCCAAGAGCAGCTCCTCCAAGATTTCTGTGACATTCTCTTTCTGAGAACTTTAGAAAATGGTGGTCCTTGGAAAGACAGAGAGCACTGAAAAGTTATGCTCCTTTTCAGATTGGAAAGGAAACAAACACACTGGCAGAATCAAAGCAACTATAGTTTATAATTCAATGGGGACTCTTACTGTATCTGCTGGTGAAAGTAAACTCTGTTTGTAAAGCAGGACTTTTAACCCTTCAAAGCACACATTGTAGATTCAGAAAGCACAGAGTACCCCAGTGAGTCATCAGGAGTGAAGGTAAATGAGACAATTCCTACTTCTACCACGAGATATCTGGACTTATGTATTAATCCTATTTGGTGACAACATGCCATATAAAATTATTTCTTTCAATGCATTCTGAAGGAAGGTATTCCATTTTTTCAGAGTATTGCCGTGGAGCTGGTGCTTCGTCTGTACCTTCACAGTCATTCCAGCAACTTCTGTGTAATGGTATAAGTGATATAGCCAGTGGATTCTGTGGTCACAAGCCCACTTCCACAACTTACTTGCTATAAAATGTTCCCCTGGTACTATGAGATGCTGTGGGCTTCCATGCCTATAGATCAAACACTTCATCAGAACTCACATGCTGTGTTTCCGTGAAAATAAGACCTACTCTGAAAATAAGCCCCAGTTAAGATCGTCAGCCGGATAGATGCATTTAATATGTTATGATGAAGTTCCAGAAGAAGATGGCATGACTGTATTTGAATAAATGTAGATTGTTGTACATGAAAAAAAAAAAAAAGACATCCCCTGAAAATATGCCCTAAAACGTCTCTTGGAGCAAAAATTAATATAAGGCTCGGTCTTATTTTCAGGGAAACACGGTAGTTGTGTTCAGTTCTGGGGAACACATAAGGAAAACCCATACTCAGATTAGGTCTCCATTCCTGTGAGAACAAATATCTGGACCTCCCAGTATGGGAAGCGCGCAGTTGGTCTCCTTGAGAAATAGTGTCATATGGTAGCTAAGAGTTGTTTGCTGTTGCCAGCAGCTTGGGTCTTACTTAGGTTGTAGCAATGGGTAGATCAGCCTTGGTAACTGGAAGTACATGTTATTGGGTCTATGCGTAGCATATGCTAGGATCTAAATGTGTGCTTTCTCACAAAATTCATAGGTTGAAACCAAGGTGATGGTATTTGGAGGTGTGGCTTTTGGGAGGCGATTAGTCAAGAGGGCAGAGCTCTCGTGAATGGAATTAGTGCCCTTATAAGAGAGGATCCAGAGATGTAGCTCACCCTGTGAGGATTCAGGGATAAATCTGAGACCAAGAAGAGGGCCCTCACCTGAACCATACTGGCACCCTGATCTCAGACTTCCAACCTCAAGAACTTTGAGAATAAATTTCTGTTATTTATAAGCTATTTACTCTATGGCATTTTATTATAGCAGCCTGAATGGAGCCTCTATATTTGCCACTAAGGCCACTTCATTGATATGCCCATTATACTTACGTTGAGGCTATTAACAAAAATCATCGACAATGTCAAATGTTTATTGGGTTCTTCCACAGTGAATTTGTCTACACTGTTAATATGTAACATAATGATCTTTACACTTCATATCCACTCCCATATATTCAATCGCATTCCTCCAGTACAACACCTGTCTATCTCTGATCTTGCCTTTTTTACCCCTTCTCAGCATCCTGATCAGCTCATTAGGCCATTCACTATTATCCCGTGCATTCTTATATTTTCTAATCTCAGGCCATTTCTTTTTCAACATTAAATGGATGACCAGTGGCACTGCCCAAAGCTTTGCCCATTGGAAGGATTTTCCTTCCGGGCAGTCTTTCAGGGCCACTCCTATCAGATTGTAGTGCAACTAATGTCCATATTTGGCTCAAACCATATATTGATCCAAGATACTCCTAATGCAAGTTGTGGCTTTGTACTCCTTCAGATGGCTTTATGCAAACCCTGATATGACTAAAGTGTAAGCTCATGAGTAGGCACTAGTGCAACAATGATGGATGCCATTGTAGAATGGATTTCCTATTTATGCAAGTTTTTTGGGCCTTGTGAGCCTTCTCATGCTCAATTTGGGATATACCTCTACCCTCTTTTGCTGAATTGTTGCTTGGCCCACCTCAACTTAAACCTCCGTGGCTGAAAAACCTAGCTCTGAATGGACAGTTGCAGACCCCTGGTCATTTTATGTCCATGGCAAGTGTTTTTTTTCTCTACTAGGCTTTCAACAACATTCCACAAATTGTTTTTTGTTTGTTTTAAGATGGTAATTGTTTGCTTTAGTTGGCATGATTTAACTCCAGAACCCTTGGGGTTTCTCAAAAGACATATCATGTTCTCTGAATAAATTACATATTTGCTCCAGACTCCCAGGAACCCACATTGTGATTTTCCAATTGGGTCTTGCCACACTTCCACACTGCCTCTTTTTTTATCCATGATATCATCAACACTTAAGAGTTGGTACAGACATGTGGCTCAAGTATCAGGGTTTCTGGCACTATAACCTGGATCTGCTGCAGAGTCCTTTCCTGCTGTAAAATTCTTTCAAAGCAGGTAGCATTTCACTTCATTCAGTATATGTGTCTGAGAAGTATTCTTAGGTGTGTAATATGCTGCCACCTGAAGAG
This sequence comes from Rhinolophus hipposideros, assembly GCF_964194185.1. Classification (NCBI taxonomy): domain Eukaryota; kingdom Metazoa; phylum Chordata; class Mammalia; order Chiroptera; family Rhinolophidae; genus Rhinolophus; species Rhinolophus hipposideros. The sequence continues at coordinate 11,885,255 of NC_138057.1, read as the reverse complement.
ATGCACCAGACACTGTTTTTTTTTTTTTTTTTATGGTAGGATATGCAAAATGCAAGTATTTGTCTCCTATTTTGGAGGGGATGACACAGCATCCCCTTTAAAAGTCGTATAGGATTTCCGGTCAACATGGTGAGGTAAGTAAATGCTGTGCTTGCCTCCTCTCACAACCACATCAAAATTACAGCTAAACGGTACAACAAACATCATTGAGAATCACCTGAAACACTACAATTAAGGACATACAGAAGAAGCCATCTAGAAACTAATAGGAGGGGCGGAGATGCTGAACAGGCTGGTCCCACAACTGTATGTGGAGGTTAACAATCAGGAGGGATATCTCAGCTTCAGAGGACCCTCCCCCCAGAGGGGTGAAGGGTCTCAGACCATGGCAGGCTCCCCAGGCCAGGGTTCCAGTGCCGGGAAGAGAAGTCCCCACAGTATCTGGCTGTGAAAACCAGAGGAGATTGTGGCTGAGTGACTTGAGGGCGGCTGCAGTCCCAGGTGCTCCTTTTAAAGGGCCCACATATGGTCTCACTTTGAGATCCAGTGCTGGGCAGCAGTTCTAAAGGTGTCAGTGACATAACATGGCAATTCTGTCCTTTTAACTTTCCTGAATATGAGTATTACTTTTTCCGTGCTCCCAAGCATTATCCTAGTAGACAGTTAGCATCACGCATTCCTTGTCAGAGTATAAAATTTAGCCTCTTGTGAATGCACTGCCAAATTCCTTCCTACCCAGTTGTATGTTCTAATAACTTATAAAGCACCTTCAGAATCTGGTCCCGGCTTTATTCTCTTGCCATTATGCGCTGGCTAGGTGTGGGGACAGAGTCCCAGAGAGCAGTTTCCAGGCTCTCAGCCTGATGTGGAATGGTGCCGGTTCGGTTATTAGATAGCCGTCAGTTGTAATCAGATGGCCATTCGCTGTGGCTGGGTGGCCATCAGCTGTTACCGGTTAGCCATTAGCCACTAATATAACTGCTGTGGCTATGCTAGGGGGTTTGTTGGTTGTCAGGGAAGCAGGCGGCAGACAGTGGCTAGCAATGAGTTAGCAAGCGTCGATGGCAGATTGCGGATGGTGTGGATTCTACTTCCTGTGTCTTGCCCAGCTGCTAACGAGACTGGGGTGCAGGAAGACCCCCTGTTGAGGTACTGGCTGATGTTTGCTTTCATGTCTCACTAGCTGCCATCGAGAATATAGTGGTATGACTCCCCTATATGTGGCTTTGTTGTTGTTCCTTTTGTCCTCATCATATCCTGCATTCTTGAGTACAGGGTGGGAGCTGAGACCCTGCATTACACATGGCACAGCAAGCAGGGTTTGAACCTGCGCGGGGAACAGAAAACGTTTACTGAATCCCTGCATTACACTAGGTCTTCCAACTATTTTGTGATATAATCTCCTTTCTTCTATATCAGATTTAGCAATGCCACAGGAAAATGATGTTAAAACTTAACCCCAGTTATTGGCATAGTGGCCAAGAGGAGAATGAGGTCAATCCTGAGAAGGTAACCTGTTAACTTTTAGGGTAGAAACCTCTGCATTTTCTTCTAACATGAGGATAGGAGATAGTGGGGTGTGTGTGTGTGTGTGAGATGGTGAGATAGGGCACTTCTTCAGGATCAAAGTTTTGGAGAAAGCTGGCAAGTCAAAATATATAGAGGCATTCACTCAGATACCACTATCCCAACTAAGGGCATCCACCTGGATGTCAAAACGTCTAATTTTCCCAACCAAGATTTTGACCTTGGCATAATAGATTTGTCTTGGCCTGGCATTTATTTTTCTTTGTAGTTCAGTCACTCATGGGCTTAGTCCTCAACTGTTCTTACTCTTCTGCTGTAGGAGATGAGAGCTTCTTTAATGCAACCAAGGAGACCGTCTAGTTTTCACACTTGTTTTTCAATTGCTTGTTACTCATCCTCAGCTGTCCTTTATTCTTCTGTTGGGCATCAAAGACCTTTAGAAATAACCATCCAATACACAAACTTATTAGTGCGTCCTCTTCTGTGTATAACATCCCACTCATCCCTGGTAAAAGTTTTAATCACCGCACTGCCACCTTGTGTCAGGGACTATTTATGCCCCCTGCCCCTCACCACTACTAGTGATGAGATCCTCATCTAACAAGACAGTGAATAATTTAAAACCACATTTTATTTTCACATTCTTGGACCAATCCTGGTATCTACTGTCTCCGTTTGGATGCCTTTGAACTGGCTGCTGAGACAACTCAGAATGAAAGTTTATTGCTGTTCAATACCTGTGAAAGGAAGGGGGACCTGTATTGGACAGAGGGAGAAGTTGGGATGGGGGCCTGTGAAGGCCTAGACTAACCCTGTGGGGAGCTTTGGAGTGAGCAGTGCCTGTGTGAGTTGTTCCACATCAGACTGAAGTGGTTCACTGCAGCTGAAATTGACTGTGAAGTAGCGGATAGCTGGAAGCCGTCTGCCAACTACATTCTCTATATCTAGAAAATAAGCGACCTTGAAAGGGAATCTGGGTGGTGCAACTTCATATCTGCCACAGGGGTAGAAAAAATTCTCTAAAGGAAATATTACTTTTTATTTTTTTATCCTTAGGTAAAGCCAGACAGATGAGAGATTACCTTAACTCTAAAGGAGCCTATAAAGGAAAATTTAAAAGCTCTGTTTCAGATTTTATTTCAAACTGTGCTGGGGTAAAACTATGCCAGGTTGAAGAAAGCAACTTTTTGAAAAAATGTTCTGAAAACATTTATTTTTCCTCTTTCATGATGCAGAGAATCATATGGCTGAATACACTGAGAGTGTAATTCACCAGACTCTTATTGTTAGGTCAACCATCTTGGCAAGCGAAGCACTAGGTGTGCCTAGAGATAATCTTTCTGTTAAGGACACCACTAAGTTCCTGCCTTAAAGATAGGTAACGACCCTACCAAATGGAGCACAGATTTTTGAGCAAAGAAAATCTTGAAGAACCAAAAACAAATTGACTTAATATGGTGGACTTTATGAATTTTTATATGCTTTCCTCCCTTTTTGTTTTAGATGTTAGTCTCAGATTTATATATTATTGTTTCAAGTAAAAAAAGGGCTAGTTCTTTGATATTTACTTCCAGGTATCTAAAAAATCATAACCATTTGATCCTTACGGAGGATATTCGAGTCAGGAATTTTTACATTGAGTTTTATAAATATAATTTCATTAATTGGATGGCATTTTGTAACTCAAGAAATTTTAATGCTTCATGATTCAATAGCATCTGAGAGTCCTTCTATTGTGTTCTGTTCAGTTCAGTTATCTGAGTTCTCTATCTCTTATACTAATCTGTGTACATTATCCTCGGTACACATGACCAAACAGGAACACTTGTTGTCTCTGTAGAGCTAAAGGCTGGTCTTCTTAGGGCTCAAGCTATGACACATCAAACGGTCTAACCAGAAGAGAACCATGGGAATGTTTGTAGCCAAATACCCTCCACTCCTCATTTCTTTAATCCTTCATAGGAAAGAACAGTTGTGTGTGCATAGTATGCCTTGAACCAGAACCTCTCTCAAAACCAAGCATAAATGTTAATAGTATCACACAAATTTCATCATGCCTTTTACTTTTTTATGTATTATGACTTAACACATAGATTTGTAGGCAATTTTCAGTCATTGATGTTACTGAATTTTCTATTTGGAGTTACCCACAGATATGAAAAATGGAAAGAAAATCATTCATGAACTTTTCTCTGGGATCAATAATTTCAGAGCCTGACTGATTAGCGTCTTCAAATGCTGTCACAGTTGATTGCACTTGAGAATAAAGGTGTAGGTGGTGCAGGAAAGATTACTGTTCTCCTTGTGAACTCTTGAGCTTTTTTTCTTTCAGGTCACATAAGGAAGAGCCTAAAGGAAAATGTAGGTCAAGTGTTTTTATCCGTTGCAACATTCAGAAGAGCAATCACAAAAATCACGGTGACTGGCCCTGATTTCCAATGATGGGAAGAGAAGGGAAATAGGTGAAAAAGCAATAGGTAAGTGTTTTTAACTCATATTTTTAAGTACAAGGCAACATAAATCATATTTTTAAAAATTAGGCATATATTGATTGACTTAGCCTAATTTGACTCTGGCTATTAGACTCAGCTTTTTATGTGACTACTTCTGGTTACTATCATATTAACATGACAAACTGGAAAAAATGAGAAATTGAAACGTGTTTATAAGGCACCATTTTTAATGTGCTCTAATTCTCTAATTAACACACAGCCCTTCACAAAACTATTATTTCCTAAACATGTGGAAATTTAAGAGGGTAGAGATGCTTTGTTCATTAGTGTAATTATGGTAAAATCAGATCCATTTAATGTCTTGTTTATAGATATTATATTAATTAAAAATAATTTACAAGCATTGGAATACTTCCTATTATCACAAAATCAGACATATTTATTATCTAAATTAACTTTTCTCACATTTCAAGAATACTATTTTAATTGGTACAGTATCAATTTAATTAATATTAAAATTAAATATCTAATGAAACTTCCTATTGTGTGAGACTTGACTATGATGAATTTGCGGAGCTAATTTATCATGTTAGAAAAGTGAGTACATCTAGGAAACTGATTTAAAAATCTCTATGCCTCAGTAAATATTTTTAGCACTGACTTCAATTTCCAGGCAGGCCTGGATATTTAATTTGAATTTTTAGGATACAGGGTGTGGACAAAAAATATGTTAGTTTGAGGAAGTGATATATCATATTATAAGATTGAATTAACTATAGTGTAGTTTTCAAGGCAATCTGATGGGAAGCAAGTGTTTATTGGAGGTTGAGGGCACAGGTCACTAGTAATGATGGAAAAACAGGAGAACGGACAGGAAGAGAATCGAGTGGGAAGTCTGGTCCTATTGACATTTTCTTTTATCTATTTTATTATTTTGCCTCCAACTAACTCTAAAGACACATATCTAGACATACCTCTTGCAAAATGGAATGCAATGGTGGGGTTAAGAGGCAGTATAAAATCAGTTCAACAGTTGGGAGAATCAAACACTGTTTCTCTGAGGGTCCCAATTAACTCATTAGAAAATAAAGGTGTTGGACTTGTTTAATGATTTTCAACTATAAGGTTTCTGTATAGTAGCATATCATAAGCAGTAATAAGATATACCACAAGAAATTTGTTCCCTAAGTACTGGGATAACATTTTGAAACACTACAAGATTTTTCCCTTCTTGATATTTTTCTTCTGTTGTGATGACTGATTCTTGAGGCTTGAACTTGTTTGTTGCCTCAGCATTGGGGAAAAAAAACTACTCCCCATTGGAGCATGGGATAAAGGATAAGATACAATGGAGGAAAGACAGCCTCTTCAATAAATGGTGCTGGGAGAATTGGATAGCCACGTGCAAAAGAATGAAACTGGACTGCTATCTGTCACCATGTGCCAAAATTAATTCAAAATGGATCAAAGACTTAAGCATGAGACCTGACACAATAAGCTGCATAGAAGAAACATAGGTACTAAACTTATGGACCTTGTGTTCAAAGAGCATTTTTATGAATTTGACTCTAAAGGCAATGGAAGTAAAAGCTAAAATAAATGAATGGGAATATATGAAACTTAAAAGCTTCTGCACAGCAAAAGAAATCATTGACAAAATAAAGAGGCAACCGACTGAATGGGAGAAGATTTTTGCAAACAGTGCCTCCAATAAGGGGCTAATATCCAAAATATACAAGGAACTCATGAAGCTCAACAACAAAAAAACAAACAACCCAATTGAAAAATGGGCAGAAGACCTGAAGAGACATTTCTCCAAAGAGGACATACAAATGGCAAATAGACATATGAAAAAATGCTTAACATCATTAATCATCAGAGAAATGCAAATAAAAACCACAATGAGATATCATCTCATCCCAGTCAGAATGGCTATCATCAACAAGACAAATAGTAACAAGTGTTGGAGAGGCTGTGGAGAAAAAGGAACTCTCATACACTGTTGGTGGGAATGCAGACTGGTGCAGCCCTTATGGATGGCAGTGTGGAGGTTCCTCAAAAAATTACTAATAGAATTACCATATGACCCAGCAATCCCTCTCCTGGGCATCTACCAAAAAATTTTGAAAACATTTATACATAAAGACACGTGTGCTCCAATGTTCATTGCAGCTTTGTTTATTGTGGCCAAGACATGGAAACAACCAAAATGTCCTTTGATAGATGAATGGATTAAGAAGTTTTGGTATATATACACAATGGAATACTATTCGGCGGTACAAAAAGATGATATAGGAACATTTGTGACAACATGGATGGATCTTGAGAGTATAATGCTAAGCAAAATAAGTAAGACAGAAAAAGCAGAGAACCCTATGATTTCACTGATATCTGGTATATAAATCAAAAACAACAAAAGCACAAGACAAACAAATGAGAAACAGAAACTCATAGACACAGACAATAGTTTAGTGGTTACCAGAGGGTAAGGGGGATGGAGGGAGGGAGATGAGGGTAAGGGGGATCAAATATATGGTGATGAAAGGAGAACTGACTCTGGGTGGTGAACACACAATGGGATTTATAGATGATGTAATACAGAATTGTACAACTGAAATCTGTGTGATTTCACTAACAATTGTCACTCCAATAAATTTTAAAAAAAAGGATAAAATATAAGGGCAACTTCTACCAGAAAAAGGTGGAGAGTGGGGGTTAAAAATGCTCCTTTTGTGCTGAAGAAATTGGAGGAAAGGAAATGAGAAAGATGCCAAGGGTCTTCTTGTATCTTCCTTAGCTAATTGATCCTTCACCCTTCCTTGGTGTTAAATTGTGGGTAGAGAGGGGTAGAAACAACTAATAAGTTTAGAACTGATGAGTTGCTTTTCAGGTATAGACTGGTAACTTTGAAATGAGACACAGCACTCATGTCTTCCTCTTTCTATATCTTGATAATTTGAATTTATTCCAAGAGGGGGATAAAAGTAAGGAAAAGGGAAATAGAAAATCCAGAGTTAATTGAGATCAAAATAAATGGCTGTAGAGCAGTGTTTTTACATCAGTGACTTTTAAACTGCTGGTCATAATGTATTTGTGCATCTTGAAATTAATGTGTGGGTAATAATAGTACAAAATAGAAAATTCAAGTGTATCCCACACAGTGATACGTGTTGTTTGGTGAAAATTGAAGTTCATTTTTATATCAATAGCTAAAGCTCTCTCTACAGCTCTCTATCATCTCTATCTCTATCATCTCTGTATCTATAGGTATGTATGTCTTTATCGATATCTGTATCAATACATATACATATCCATACTTCTGTTGTACTAGATCACAATAAGAAAAAAAAACGTAGTTCTTAATGTGGGTGAATGGAAGTAAAAATATTTTTAAACATAACTGGAAGGGATTAAGTTACCTTGAATTGATATTTAAGTTTTCTTTTTCATACTTAACGATAATAGGAGCTCCATAACAAAGATGAAGCCAACTATTGAAAATAAATTATTTTTTCTCATATCTAAGTTTTCCTGTGTAAATTTTGACCTTGTTACACTGAAAGTAGTTGAGGTACTTGGATGTGTGTGTGTGATTTACTTTTTAAAAGTACAGTGAAGTCAAGATTATCCTTTGAATATTCTTCAATGCTCTATTATTTTGATAAGGCTTCTTGACTGAGAGGAAGTAGTAGCATTACAGTTTATTGGGAATTGTTCATGCCCTGGAAAGTCCCCATAAATTTTTATACAGCACTCTATTACTTGCCATTAAAGATATAGTGAAAAATGTTGATTCTTCTTTCACTAAGGAACATCTTAAAGACCCATCAGCCTTAGCCCATTTGTCTTTCAAATCCTGGGAAGGGAAGGAAGCATGGGTAAACTGTGGTAAAATAAGCAAGGAGGTAAATAAGGTAAAATACTTACTGAGGTAAAATAAGCAAGGAGTTCTTAGAACTCAGCTAGTACTTCTCCTCATTAGTTGTCTTGAGACAATGCATACTCCCCCATTTGGTGACACATTTGCTGATTTAGATGTCTTCAGGACTAAACAAAGATCTGCAAAATACAGGTAGAGATTACTTAGCCTCTAGAATTCTCTTCCCTACTTCTTCCCTTCTTAACCACCATGGCTTGTGAATTACGTTCTAAGAAGTGAATCCTCCTAAGTCTGCTTCTCCGGGGTATGGAGGGTAAAACCTTGAACTGGAAACTCTTTGGATGGCGTGTCTGATGCTGAGGCTCTTCATCCTAAGGCACACCCATCTCCATTATCCTTGACCTCACAGGTTTGACACAAACTAGGATCTGGCCCATAGCAATAGAATCTTTGCCTGACAAAGTAGCAAATATCCCTAGAGGAACCTGAGAGCTCAGCGTATTCTTGGCACATTACTTTTCCAACTAATTGGTGGGATAAATATATCAAGTTCTCTGGAAAATTTTCCAATTTTTATTGAAATTGCATTAAATCTATCGATCAATTTATCTTTCTATCAGTGAATATGGTGCATGTATCCATTTTTGTAGGGTCTTCTTCTATGTTTCTTAATGTCGTAAATCCAGGTCTGCCTGGATTTTCTAAAAGTATCTCTAAGTTAACAGATATTTTCTAGTGCTATTGGAAAAACAATAACAACAAACAAACAAACTTTAATTACATATCCCACTTATTTTTTGAAGGTGTACAGAAATGCAATTGGCTTTTGTATACCAATTATTATCCACCTATCTTGAGAAAACTTTCCTGCCTTCTAATAATTTGTAGATTATTTTGAGATTTCTGTGTAAATCATAATATCTCCTATAAAAAACAAAGTTTTCTTGTCTTTCTTTTACTACCCATCCCTCTAATGTTTACCTTATTACACTGGCTATAATGTCAAGTAAAAGTGAATGAAGGGATGCGAGGGCAATCTTTTCTTTTTGTACAGTCATGCAATTTTGTTTACATTTATATTGTCTTAACACATGTTTTCGTAACAATTATGCTTAGATTGGTGTTGGAAAGTTCATAAGAAATTGAACAAACCTATCCATCATGTCAGGTTATTTCTCTGTTAACTCTTTTTACAGTCATGCATGTACAGAATTATAAAAAGAAAGCAAAACAAGCAAACAAAACTAAAGAAAGTAAAACACATGTTTTGTTTGTTTTACTGCTGTGATCGACATATATAAAGTAATGGATATTAGAAAATTCATTTTTCTTGTATCTTGACTTGTACATTTATTCTTAGTTTGCCTATTTAGGTACAAGTAAGTGTAGCAAAAATAATGAAAGTAAACTGCAAGTAAGTTTACAGATTGTGGGATATGAACCATTTCTGCCCTTATCCAGAACAAACTGGAATACAACTTTCTCTAAAGGAACACTTCTGTAGCTGTAGCCAAAAGTGTGCAAACTGAAACAGTTTTGACACTGGCCCTTGTGAATCCACAAACTACCAAAAGTCTGATGTCAAACATTTACAAGTTGTATAAAAATTCCACATCCCCAGATGGAACACCGTCAAAAGAAAACAGATAACTGCCTAAATGTTAACTTGCTCTACTCTTAATATTAAAATTGAAAACCATATGAGAAAGAGAGAAATTCAAATAAAAGTAACATAAACCTATCACAAATTATAAGAAAGAACCTATCTTTGGGACAGATTGGATAACCAATGGTATAAGTTCGATTAAGTTTGCTAACTTGTAATGATGTTGCTAACCTTTTTTGATATCAGAGGGATTATTCATTATGAATTTGTACAAACTGAAAAAACAGTTAACCAAGTTTACTATTTGGAAGTGCTAAAAAGACTGCGTGAAAAAGTTAGACAACCCAAACTTTTCACCAGTAATTCATGGCTCTTGCATGACAATAGTGCACCCACTCACATGGTATTGTCTGTGAGGGAATTTTTAGACATTCAACGAATAACTGTCTTGGAATACCCTCCCTACTCACCTGATCTGGCCCCCAATGACTTCTTTCTTTATCTGAAGATAAACGAAATATTGAAAGGAAGACATTTTGATGACATTCAGGACATCAAGTGTAATACGATGATAGCTTTGATGCCATTCCAGAAAAAAAGTTCCAAAATTGCTTTGAAAAGTGGACTAGACGCTGGCTTTGGTGCACACCTTCCCAAGGGGAGTACTTCAAAGGTGACCGTAGTGATATTGATATTCAGCAATGGGATATGTAGCAGTTTTTCTAGCATAAGTTCGCTAACTTAATTGTCAGACCTCGTACTGTGTGAATTTTGTTTTATTGTTTTCAAGGTTACACACATTTTTTTATTTTAATTTATTTTTCATTTTTTTAAACATTTTTTTTATACCGTGTTTCCCCAAAATAAGACTTAACCAGAAAATAAGCCCTAGCATGATTTTTCCTGATGACATCCCCTGAACATAAGACCTAATGCATCTTTTGGAACAAAAAATAATATAAGAACCGGTCTTATTTTCGGAGAAACATGGTATTAGTTTCAGGGGTACAAAACAACATAATGATTAGACATTTACATCCCTCACAAAGTGATAACCCCTCCTGATCATAAATAGCTGTTACAATACCATTGACTATATTCCGTAAGTTGTACCCAATATAGTCACGGGATGTGGAGTACAGCATAGGGAAAATAGTCAGTGATATTGTAACAGCTATATATGATATCAGAGGGGTGTGTGTGTGTATGTAGCCAAAAAAATGTATACAAATTTTAAGAAAGGAAAAACCTGCATTAAAATTATAATAATATATACTGATAACAAAAGATGAATACAAGTCACATGTATACATGATGTTTGGCACTTCTGGTATATATATTTAATTATAGTTGACATTCAATATTATTTCACTTCAGCTTCAGGTTTAAATTTTAGAATGAGGCAGACAAAAGTTGGAAGGTTAGTTAATTTTTCCCTCTTTCATTCTTTCTTTTCTTTTTCTTTCTTTTTTTTAATCATTTGAACATCTTTATTCCTCAAAACTATCACATGAGGTAGGAATTAAATCTCCACTTTACAGAAGAGGAAACTGAGGCCTGGCTACATCAAGGAAAAATGTAAACAAGAAGGGAAATAAGTCCGTCATGAAACAGACCCTAAAGTGAAGCAGATCCTGGAGACTCCTGCCTCTCATGGCCTCTTTTCTGATACCTCATCATGGAGAGCTTCGCCTGAATGACTCTAGGCACAGGAGTTTGGTGCCTGTAAAGTCAGAGTGTCAACTATCAAGGTCTCCAGTAAGGACGGAAACTCATCAGCCCTTGTTGAAAAAGCCTCCAGCAAAGGCTGCCAAGGTGTCATATCATGAACATGCCCTACAATCACTCCCTGGAAACTGAACTTCTTGTGTATAAAATTGCAATAATATATATGTGGTCCTAAAGATTTCTTAAAACCACTTTTAATTCTCTTTACTATCATGATTCTGTTTGAAAATGGTCTTGTTTCCTTGAAGTACCTGGTACGCTATGAACTACTTACATATACGATAAGGAAAACACTAAAATAATGAAAAAAAAGCACTTTTACAAAATAGATCACTTCAATGAGGAAGGTAAGGAATTGTATCCAATATCGTGCATATAGAACACCATTTTGGGGGGGATCTTTTTTGACTGAATATGTACATAGATTTTTTTTCTTTTTAAGATGCTTATTAAAAAGATAATTAGCATAAATATTATATTAGCTTCAGGTGTACACAATAGTTATTCAACATTTATATACCTAAAAAAATGATCACCATGATAAGTCCAGCAACCATCTGATATCATACTATACTATCACAATATATTAACTATAATATATTAACTCTATTCCCTATGCTGTGCATTACATCCCCATGACTTATTTGTTGTATATGTGGAAATTTAGACCACTTATTCTCCTTCACCTCCGTCCCCTTTCTTTCAGTTATAGTTGACATTTAGTATTATCTTATATTAATTTCAGGTATGTAGCATAGTGGTTAGACATTTACAAAATTTATGAAGTGATCTTCCTGACTAGTCTAGAACCCACCTGGCACTATACATAGATGTTACCATATTATTGACTATATTCCCTGTGCTTTACTTTACATTCCCATGATTATTTTGTAACTACCAATTTTTAATCCCTTCACCTTTTTCAACTTTCCCCCCACCCCTTTCCCATCCATCACCCCGATAAATCTAGTACCCATCTGGCACCATAAATAGTTATTACAATATGATTGACTACATTCCTTATGCTGTACCCTACATCCCCATGATTACTGTGCAACAGGCAATTTGTACTTCTTAATCCCTTCTCCTTTTTCACCCACTCCCTCAACCCTCTTCTATCTGGCAACCATCAAAATGTTTTCTGTATCTATGAGTTTGTTTCTGTTTTGTTTGTTAATTTGGTTCTTAGATTCCACATATAAATGAAATCACATTGCATCTGTCTTTTTCTGTTTCACGTACTCCACTCAGCACAACACCCTCCAGGTCCATCCATGCCACTGCATATGACCTAATTCCTTTCATGGCCGAGCAATATTCCATTGTATATATGTACCGCCTCCTCTTTGTCCATTCTTCCATTGATGGACACCCAGGCTGCCTCGACATCTTGGCCATTGGAAACAATGCTGCAACATATGGATGCACATGTCACCTCAAAGCAGCGTTTGGGGTTTCTTCAGATAAATAACCAGAAGTGGGATTACTGGGTCCTTAATTGTCTCTTCTTATACCTTTGTTTTAAAGTCTATTTTGTCCGGTATAAGTATTGCTACTTCGACATTTTTGTTTGTTTCTTTCCATTTTCATGGAATAACATTTTCTATTCCTTTATTCTGTGTGTGTCTTTCAATCTGAAATGAGTCTCTTGTAGGCAGCATTGTTTTCTTATCCATTCAGCCACCCTATGTTTTTTATTGCACCACTTAATCCACTTACATTGAAAGCAATTGTTGATAGATATGTAATTATTGCCAATTTATTATTCATATTTTTGATATTTTTGTTTCCATCTGAAAGAAGTCCCTCTAACATTCTTTGTAATATCGGTTTGGTGGTGATGAACTGCTTTAGCTTTTTCTTATCTGGGAAACTCTTTATCTGTCCTTCAATTTTAAAGACTAGCTTTGCTGGGTAGAGTACTCTTAATAGTAGGTCCTTGTTTTTCACCACTTTGAATATTTTGCTCCAATCCCTTCAAGCCTGGAAAGTTTCTGTTGAGAAATTAGCTGATAGCCTTATGAGAGCTTCCTTGTAGGTAACTAACTGCTTTTCTCTTGCTGCTTTTAGGGTTCCGTCTTCGTGTTTAACCTTTGCCATTTTAATTACAATGTTTCTTGGTGTGGTCCTGTTTGGGTTCATCTTTTTTGGAATGCTCTATGACTCCTGGACTTGTATGTCTGTTTTCTTTGCCAAGTTAGGAAAGTTTTCAGTCATTATTTCTTCAAACAGATTCTCAACCCCTTGCTTTCTCTCTTCTCCTTCTGGTACCCTTATGATGTGAATGTTGGTACGCCTGATGTTGTCCCAGGGGTCTGTTAAACCATCCTCATTTTTTTTAATATTATTTTTTTCCTTTTGCTGTTTCAGTTGAGTGTTTTATGCTACCTTGTCTTCCAAATCACTAATTTGAGCCTCTGTTTCATCTGGTCTGCTATTGAGTCCTTCTAGTGCATTATTCATTTCAGTTATTGTATTCTTCACTTCTAACTGGTTCTTTTTTATGGTTTCTGTGTCTTTTTTTTATGCTTGCTATCTCTGTATAAGTTCTCACTAAGTTACTTGAGCATCCTTATAACCATTGTTTTGAACTCTGTCTTTTGTAGATTGTTATCTCCATTTCGCTTAGTTCTTTTTCTGAAGTTTTCTCCTGTTCTTTCATTTGGGATGTTTTTCTTTTTTTTCCACACTTTGACTACATCTCCATTTTTGTTTCTATGTATTAGGTAGGGCTGCTATGTCTCCCAGTCTTGCCGGGGCCTTATGTATTAGGCATTCTTAGGGCCCAGTGTGGGGCATAGTCTTTGCGGTAATCTCAGCTGGGTGTTCCAGGAGTAACCCCTGTGTTTGTTGTGTGTGCTCTTCTGTTCTAGTTGAGCCTCAGTTGCTGTTGGCATGTCAATGGGAGGTATTGACCCTCAGGCTGACTGGCTGTGGGGTTTGGTCGTGTCCAAAGCTAATGGGCTACTGTACAGAGGCTTAGCCTATGGAGCAGGATTCCCCCCAGTAAGCTCTGGTGCCTGTTGAGACCACCCTTTGTGTATGCTTCTTGTGGGGCTAATTGGGTGGTGCTCTGCTGTAGTGGTCTGAAGCTAACCTCCAAGTATGTTGGTTCTGGGACTCTTAAGAGGTGTTCTCATGCAGACGCAGGTAAGTCAATGCCTGTGACTTGTTAGGGAGTACCTGATAGGAGCTACAGTGTGATCCACGGTCAGTAGCTGCCTGTGCAAAGTCTGGAGCTGCGTGGGAGAGGTCAAGCTGAGAACAGAGAACAGCTGTCACCTGGGGTAGCTCTGCAAAAAGCCAGGGTACTCTGAAGCCTCGTACTGTCATGCCACTCTCATAAAGTTCAGCCGCTGATAAAGAGTCTGCTGTATGCAAGATGGGTGAGGCAGGGTCTCAGAGAGTCACCAAGGTGGAGCCACGGAGCTCACCAGGGCAATCAGATTCAGATTTGGCCTGTGGGGGTGGGATCAACACAGAAAAGATAGTGTCTGCTTGCTGGCTGCATGGGAGGAGGGCATCACACAGGGAACATGGGGGCTGTCCCTCCAATCCTTGCCTCAAAGTTACACAATTCAATTTCTCCCCATATGTCTCTGATGCCCCCAGAGTCACCGACCCTTTGCTGGAGCCCAGGGTGAGTGCCTGTGCGGGCCCTTTAAGTGGATGTTTGGGTTTCCCGCAGCCTTCTGTCCCTACCAGACAGTCAGAATCCCCACTGATTTTCACAGCCAGAAGTTGTGGGGGCTCCTCTTCTTGGTACCAGTATTCCAGCCTTAGGAGCCTAGTTTTGAGGTCTGGGATCCCTTGCTCCTTCATGAGGAATCTCTGTGGCTGAGACATCTCTCTCGATTTTCAACTGCCACACGTGAGTGTGGAACCAACCTGTTTCATGTCTCTGCCCCTCCTACCTGAAGTCTGGTTGTGACATCTTCTTTATATCCTCAGTTATAAAATTTCTGTTTAGCTAGACTTCAGATGGTTCTCCTGGTTGCTTGTTCCATAATTTAGTTGTAATTATATGTGTTCACAGAATGAGGCAAGAATAACATTTTTCTACTCGCCATCTTGGATCTCTCAATTTTTCCTACTTTCTTCTGCTTCAACTTTATCTCCTTCAGTATTGATAGCTACAAATTAAAGTTGCTTCTCGATCATTAAAGGATTAGTGTGTTGTCTTTATATGACTTTTACTTAATGTGTCGAGTTTAGCAATAGTTTCATCAAAAGTTGTCTTTGCAAGAGAGCAGGATTTCTCATAAGTGTCCACATCTCACAATAGAACACAGAGAAGTTAAGGACCAGACCCAATTTGATAGGATGAGTCTGCTGCATTTCCTTTTTGTTGCTTTGAAAATATTATTTTGTATCCTTGTTGTGATGGCTCCACGCACAGTCCCTTTCTCATCACGAACACCAATGTCAGCAAGAAACAGTAGTAGTCTCCTTTCATTTTCAAATAGAAAACTTAGCTCTCTGCTTATGAAGTATTGTGATCAAGAACTTTTCAAAAAGAGTACATCAATGCAGATGCATTCTAAGCTTAGTCTCAGTTTTCTCTCTGTAGTCTTGAGTCATGTTATTTTTGCTCAGCATCTTCTGTCTTTAGCTCAGTACTTGAGATGGCCCTCCAAAATGACCTACAGCTTCTTACAACATTTTTTTTTTGTAAGGGACTGAGAGATTGTTCTCCTCATTGGATAATTCAGCTCCTTGCTGAGTTACAAACTTAATGCAGGCTGCCATGTCATTATATTGCCTAGCTTGCTTAGTTAGTTTGGCTTCTGTTCCAGCTTATTTTTATCCATGTCTGGAGGTGTTCTGTCTGGAGTTGTTGACAGAAAATAGATGGGTGCTCAATAGCCTCTGCCTTTTTGTTTTCAAAGATACTTGTATCAGATTAATGAGTTCTCATCTATTTATGAATTACTGACTGAGAGGTTGTTTTTTATCATGAAATTAGGTTAAATTTTATCAAATGCTTTCCCTAAACATAATTGAAATAACCATATTGTTTTCTCTTTTAATATCTTAATGTGGCAAGTTATATTTATGAATTTTGTAATCATAAGCCTGAGGAAGAGGAGTTTTGCATATTTTCTTTTTATGTAATTTACTTTCATATATATATATATATATATATATATATATATATATATATATAAAGCATTTTTTCAGTTTTTAATTTTATTGAAAAGTATATCATGTTATATATATTATATGTAAGAATTTAGCAGTTTTTTCACTAATATATTTTTAAAGTTCATGCATATTATTGCATGTAGCTGTAATTCATTCATTTTGACTCTTTCATATTCATCTGTGTAAGTAAACAATTTATTGTATGGTTATTCATATGAATTATAAGGACTTTATATAAATTATAACCAAGATAGTATGTAACTGGCACAAGGATGGAAAACTGACCAGTGGAATAGAACAGAGAACCAAGAACTAGACTCATGCATTCAAAGAGCTTCAGGTACTGCAGAGATGTCCTGTTTCATCAATAAGAAAAGGTGGGAGGATGCAATAATGAAACTGAAACATTTTCTGTCCACAAAAGTAAAATCATTTCCAGATATATTAAAGATTTGAATATTAAAAACAAAACTGTGAACATCTTAGTAGAACATATTTCTGAACATATTTTAGGCAAAAAATTTTTGACAATATTTGACAATATTAAAATTAAATAATTGGCTCGTCAAAAAATGATACTTAGTGAAAACATAAGTTATAAAACATAAAGTTATAAAAGGGAAAAGTTATCAGCAATAAACACAGGAAAACATTTTTTCAAGACTCGTTAAAGAACTCCAACAAATCAGCAGGTAAAGCACCAACTGCTTAAAGAAAACAATGGGGCAGAAACATGTAAAGGCATTTCACACCAGACGAAATACATACGCTAGTAAATATATTCAAAGATGTTTGAACCTCACCCATTGTCAAAGCTATGTAAATCAAGACTACTATAAGATACCATTGCACTCTCACTATATTGGCAACATTAACAAAAGCTTGACTGTATCCTATATTGGAAGTGTCATACACTTTATATCTCTTCTACATTGCTGGTGGGAGTGTGAAATGCTAAACTCACCATCGTATTATTGTAAATTTAGTCACTGACATGCCCTATGAACCATTAATGCTAATCCTATATATAAAGTCAAAAGAAACTCGTATATATATATATATATATACACACACACATACACACACACACACACACGCACAAGAATGTTCATAACAATACCGCTCACAACACCAAAACCCAAAAAACCTCAAATAATAATTGACTGGAGAGTAGGCAAATTAATTATGTATGTTGGTCATAGAATATGAAACAGCAATCATATTGAACAAATTATAGCAACACTGTATATAAATGTTAACATCACATTACTAGTGAAAAAACCCTAAATTATTAAATATAATGCAATATATGCCATACTAAAGTTAAAACAATTAAAATCATATACTCTTTTTTAAATTTATTGGGGTGACAATTATTAGTGAAATTACATAATTTCTGGTGTACAATTCTGTATTATATCATCTATAAATCCAATTGTGTGTTCACCACCCAGAGTCAGTTCTCCTTCCATCACCATATATTTGATCCCCCTTACCCTCATCTCCCTCTCCCCACCCCCCTTACCTTCTGTTAACCACTAAACTATTGTCTGTGTCTATGAGTTTTTGTTTCTCATTTGTTTGTATTGTTCTTTTGTTGTTTTTGATTTATATACCACATATCAGTGAAATCATAGGGTTCTCTGCTTTTTCTGTCTGACTTACTTCACTTAGCATTATACTCTCAAGATCCATCCATGTTGTCACAAATGTTCCTACATCATCTTTTCTTAACGCCGAATAGTATTCCATTGTGTATATATATACCACAACTTCTTTATCCATTCATCTATCGAAGGACATTTTGGTTGTTTCCATGTCTTTGCCACCGTAAACAAAGCTGCAATGAACATTGGAACACACGTGTCTTTATGTATAAATGTTTTCAAATTTTGTGGGTAGATGCATAGGAGAGGGATTGCTGGGTCATATGATAATTCTATTCGTAATTTTTTGAGGAACCTCCACACTGCACCAGTCTGCATTCCCACCAACAGTGTATGTGGGTTCCTTTTTCTACACAGCCTCTCCAACACTTGTTACTATTTGTCTTGTTGATGATAGCCATTCTGACTGGGCTGAGGTGATGTCTCATTGCGGTTTTTATTTGCATTTCTCTGATGATTAGTGATGTTGAGCATTTTTTCATGTCTATTTGCCATTTGTATGTCCTCTTTGGAGAAATGTCTCTTCAGGTCCTCTGCCCATTTTTTAATTGGGTTGTTTGATTTTTTGTTGTTGAGCTTCATGAGTTCCTTGTATATTTTGGATATTAGCCCCTTATCGGAGGCACAATTTGCAAAAATCTTCTCCCATTCAGTCGGTTGCCTCTTTCATTTGTTGATGGTTTCTTTTGCTGTGCAGAAGCTTTTAAGTGTCATACAGTCCCATTTGTTTATTTCAGCTTTTATTTACATTGAGTTTGGAGTCAAATTCATAAAATGTTCTTTGAACACAAGGTCCATAAGTTTAGTACCTATGTTTTCTTCTATGCAGTTTATTGTGTCAGGTCTTATGCTTAAATCTTTGATCCATTTTGAATTAATTTTGGTACATGGTGACAGATAGCAGTCCAGTTTCATTCTTTTGCACGTGGCTGTCCAATTCTCCCAGCACCATTTATTGAAGAGCCTGTCTTTCCTCCATTGTATGTTTTTAGTTTCTTTGTCAAAAATTATCTGTCCATATTTATGTGGTTTTATTTCTGGGTTCTCAATTCTATTCCATTGGTCTATGTGTCTGTTTTTCCGCCAATACCATGCTGTTTTGATTATTGTAGCCCTGTAGTACAAGCTAAAGACAGGGAGTGTGATACCTCCAGTATGCTTCTTTTTTCTTAAGATTGCTTTGGCTATTTGGGGTCTTATTTGGCTATTTGGGGTCTTATTTGTGGTTCCAAATAAATCTGATGATTTTTTGTTTTATTTATTTAAAAAATGCCATTGGGATTTTGATGGGGATTGCATTAAATCTGTATATTGCTTTGGGTAATATGGCCATTTTAACTATGTTGATTCTTCCAATCCATGAGCATGGAATGTCTTTCCATTTCTTTGAGTCTTCTTCAATTTCTTTCAAAAATGTCTTATAGTTTTCAGCATATAAGTCCTTCACATCCTTGGTTAAGTTTATTCCTAGGTATTTTATTTTTTTTGCTGCAATTGCAAAGGGAATTGTTATTTGTATTTCTTTTTCTGAGATTCCATTGTTAGTATAAAGGAATGCAATGGAATTTTGTATGTTGATTTTGTAGCCAGCAACTCTACTGTATTCGTTGATTGTTTCTAACAGCTTTTTGGTGGAGTGCTTAGGGTTTTCTATATATAGCATCATGTCATCTGCAAAGAGTGATAATTTAACTTCTTCATTCTCAATTTGGATGCCTTTTATTTCTTTCTCTTGCCTGATTGCTCTGGCAAGGACTTCCAACACTATTTTAAAAAGCAGAGGTGATAGGGGACAGCCCTGTCGTGTTCCTGAACATAGAGCAAAGGGCTTCAGTTTTTCACCATTAATTATGAGATTTGCTGAGGGCTTGTCATATATGGCCTTTATTATATTAAGGTATTTTCTTTCTATACCTATTTTATTAAGTGTTTTAATCACAAATGGATGTTGTATCTTGTCAAATGCTTTTTCTCCATCAATTGATATAATCATATAATTTTTGTCCTTTATTTTGTTTATGTGATGTATACCATTGATGGATTTGTGGATGTTGAGCCATCCTTTTGCACAGGGGATGAACCCCAGTTGGTCGTGATGAATAATCTTTTGAATGCATTGTTGTATTCGATTTGCTAGAATTTTGTTTAGGATTTTTGCATCTGTATTCATCAGAGATATTGGTCTATAGTTTTCCTTTTTTTTGTTGTCCTTACCAGGTTTTGATATCAGGGTAATGTTGGCTTCATAAAATGAGTTAGGGAGTACTGTCTCTTCTTCAATTTTTTGGAAGAGTTTGAGCAGGATTGGTATTAGATCCTCTTTGAAGGTTTGGTAGGATTCACTAGTGAAGCCATCTGGTCCCGGACTTTTGCTTTGGGGAAGGTTTTGGATGACTGATTCAATTTCGTTACTGGTGATCGGTCTGTTTAGATTTTCCAGTTCTTCATGGTTCAGCCGTGGAAGGCTATATGTTTCTAAGAACTTGTCCGTTTCTTCTAAGTTATTGAATTTGGTGGCACATAGTCCTTCATAATATTCTTGCATGATCCTTTGTATTTCTGTGGTGTCCGTGATAACTTCCCCTTTTTCATTTCTGATTTTGTTAATTAGTGTCTTCTCTATTTTTATCTTAGTAAGTCTAGCCAAGGGTTTGTCGATTTTGTTAATCTTTTCAAAGAACCAGCTCTTTGTTACATTAATTTTTTCTATTGTCTTTTTGTTCTTTATTTTATTTAGTTCTGCTCGGATTTTTGTTATTTCCTTTCTTCTGCTAATCTTGGGTTTCACTTGTTCTTCTTTTTCTTGTTCTTTATGGTATAACATGAGGTTATTTATTTGGGATTTTTCTTGTTTCTTGAGATAGGCCTGTAATAATATAAATTTCCCTCTTAAAACTGCTTTCGCTGCATCCCAAAAATTTTGGTAGGATGAATTTTCATTGTCATTTGTTTCTATGTATCTTTTGATCTCTCCTCTAATTTCTTCTCTGACCCAGTCCTTCTTTAAAAGTATGTTGTTTAATATCCATGTATTTGTGTTTTTTTCCTGCTTTCTTTTTGCAGTTGACATCCAATTTCAAAGCCTTATGATCAGAGAATATGCTTGGTATGATTTCAATCTTGTTAAATTTGCTGAAGCTGATTTTATGTCCCAATATATGGTCTATCCTTGAGAATGTTCCGTGTACACTAGAAAAGAATGTATAGTCTTATGTTTTAGGATGAAGTGCTCTATATATGTCAATTACGTCCAGTTCATCTAATGTATCATTTAGGGCTACTATTTCATTATTTATTTTCTGTTTGGATGATCTATCCATAGCTGTCAATGATGTATTTAAGTCCCCTAGTATAATTGTGTTTTGGTAAATTTCTTCCTTTAGTTCTGTTAGTAGTTGCTTGGTATATTTTGGTGCTCCCTGATTGGGGGCACAAATATTGATGACTGTTATGTCTTCTTGTTGTAAAGTCCACTTTACCATTATGAAATATCCATCTTTGTCTCTTATTATCTTTTTCACCCTGAAGTCTGTTTCATTGGAAATCATTATGGCTACACCTGATTTTCTCTGGGTGCCATTTGCTTGGAGTGTCAATTTCCACCCTTTTACTTTGAGTCTATGCTTGTCCTTGTAGCTGAGATATGTCTCTTGGAGACAGCATATGGTTGTGTTTAGTTTTTTGATTCAGTCTGCTACTCTGTGATTTTTTATTGGTGAGTGCAGTAGATTTACATTTAGGGTGATTATTGATACGTGAGGATTTCCTATCATTCTAACTTTAGTTTTGTGGTAAGGCTGTGTCTCCATTGTTTCTTTGCCTTTTTGTTGTCTATTATTTCTGTGTGGTGGTATTTTATGACGTTTCCCTCTGTTTCTTCTTTTATTACAGTATATATTTCAGTTCTGGATTTTTTTTTTTTTTTTGAGTGGTTACCGTTAAGTTTATGTAAAAGAAAGTTTGATATTTAGAGTATACCATTTTCTTCAGCACGCTTACTTTCTCTATTCCCATATTCCGGTTCAGGCCTTTACTCTCCCCCTTTTTATGTTGCCAAAAATTGTCCCTGTTGATGGTGGACGAAAGGCTCCTTTAGTATTTCTTGTAGTGCAGGTCGTGTATTAGAAAATTCCCTCAGCTTCTTTATGTCTGCAAAGGTCTTTATTCCTCCTTCATATCTAAAGGATATCTTTGCTGGATATATTATTATTGTCTCATAATTTTTTTCTTTCAATAGTTTGAATATTTGGTTCCACTCCCTCCTGGCTTGTAGAGTTTATGTTGAAAAATCTGATGATCATCTAATAGGCTTTCATTTGTAGGTTACCGTTTTCTTTTCCCTGGCTGCCTTGAGGATTCTTTCCTTGGTGTTGATTTTAGACAGCTTCAATACAATGTGCCTTGGAGAAAGCCTGTTGGGATTGAGGTAATTAGGTGTTCTATTTTCTTCTTGGATTCGAGGATCCAGTTCTGTCCACAAGTTTGGAAAGTTCTCATCAATAATTTGTTTGAATATATTCTCTGTTCCCTTCTCTCTTTCTTCTCCTTCTGGTATGCCCATTATTCTTATATTGCTTTTTCGGATGGAGTCAGAAAGTTCTTGTAGAGGTTTTTTTTTTTTTTTTTTTTTTTTTTTTTCCATTTCTTTTAAGTCTTAAGTCTCTTTCTTCTTCCATCTGTGTAATTTCCAGGTTTCTATGTTTAATGTCACTGATTCTTTTCTCCATCTGGTCAACTCTAATACCTAAGCTTGTTATTTCATTCTTAATTTCATCTATTGAGTTCTTAATCTCCAGAAATTCCATTTGGTTCTTTTGTAAAATTTCAATCTCTTTCATAAATGGTCATGTTGTTCTTTGATTGCGTTTCTGAGTTCATTAAATTGCCTTTCTGTGTTTTCTTGCATCTCGTTGAGGTTTTTCAGAACTGTGATCTTGAATTCTCTGTTATTTAAGTCACATATTTCCATATCTTTAAGTTTCTTTTCTGGAGACTTCTCACTTTCTTTCTGAGCTGTCTTGTTGCTTTGGTTATTCATGGCAATTATTGATTTATTATTTCTCTTCCTAGATATCTACAGGAGTGGCTTCTGCTACAGGTTGATAGGAAGAGGTCTTTCTTTTGTTTTGCAATACTTGTTGGTAGAATGTTTTATTTTCTCTCCGAATGTAGCCTTTTTTTTCCTCTCTCACACAGTAGTGCTATGTTTTCTCTGCACTATTCCAGCTTCTCACACAATGGGGAGGTTCTCTGGGAAACAGGCTTCTCCTCTGTTAACAGTTCACCTGGGTCATAGGGCGCCACGTCCCTATGGGGATGCAGAGAGCTTTTGAAGTTCCAAAGCTCTTTCTGCACCAGATTCAGAGCCTGCATGTTTCAGCAGTTCTATTTATTCCTGCAGGGATCCTCCCAGATAGGTGTGGCAGGAGCTGAGTGAGTTGTGAGAGGTGGCCCAGAGCAATGGCGGCCAAGACCACCCCAGCTGTTCCTGCTTCCACAGCTCCCTCCCTTTTGCCGGGACTAGTTTTGCTGCGAATCTGTGTCTGCGGTCCACAATTCTCAGAATAGCAAATAGTCTGTTCATTTGATCTGACACTGCTACTGTTCAGCTTCTATAACCGGGCAGGTGGGGGCGAGGTGAGCTCTGGGAGGGTCGGGAGGGGCCGGCTAGTCTCAGTGCCTACGGCTTCCGTTCTCTGCTCTGCAGTGAGGGCTTAAACCACCCTTTTCAGCTTTCTTCCCTCAGTCTTTTCTCCGAGGTCTCTGCCATGAGCGTTGGGTTCAGCTGTGTTATATGCTGCCCCCTCAGCCCTGTGGGCCATAAGCGGAGACCTAGCAGTTTGAGTTCTTCCCTCTCTCTCAGCTGCGGTAGTTCCAGGGTGCAGCGAGCTCAGAGCACTGAGGTAGGTCTGCGTCCTGCGCCCGCTCAGCTCCATCTCCGCACTTCTCCCTTCCCTCCTTCCCTGCTCGCGCGATTCTCCCACTTTTAGGTGAATTCAGTAGTGGGCCTCTTCGTCTTGCCTGTCTGCTGTGCAGGGAGTCCTTTGTGGAGTTATTGTTGTTCAATTAGTTGTAAATTCCAGGGGAGCTTTACAGAGGCTCACCTCACGCCGCCATTTTGATTGGAGTCCCTAAAATCATATAGTCTTTATGGAAACATGTAGTTTAAAAATGACATAAATCGGAAAGGAAGAAAATGATGAACACAAAAATACAGGTGATAGTTTTGAGAGAAAGCAGAATTTGCCATGCCAAAATATGCCTTTTGATATTTTATTTTAAGATGGGAGTTTAAAAAAAAAAAAGAAGTCAAAAAAAACCTTTGACCTACCCCCTAACTGCCTAAAATAATTTAGAGTACCTGCTCCAGGAAGGAAAATATCATCATAGATAACTATAATTTAATATAAACAAGTGTGTCATAGATAGAGAGGAACCTAGCAAGAACCATTGATCAAAATCCTCTCTGTGTCTCCCAAAGATGGCCCACCAGACATTTATTTACCAAACTTTTGCTTTTCTATTGCCATTGCCTTCCTGCCCTTTGAAATCCCAAACTACAACTAGCCTTCCTTTAATTGCCTCACCTGCCCGGTCTACTGTGGGGTCTCATATTCTTATGTAACCCTCATATGCACATATGTAATAAATTTAGACATTTTCTCCTGTTAATCTTTCTCATGTTAATTTGTTTATTAGTACAATCAGAAGAACTTAGAAGGTAGGATGAAAATTAATTTTTCAACTCCCACAGTTTCTTAAAGGTTGAAGAAATGGAAAAATGGGAGAATAACAGGGGAGAGACTGTAGAGCCAGAAATGAGTTACCATGCAAAGTCTGGCCTTTATGATTTTCTATGTAAACAATCACACTAATTTCAGAGATAATTTAACATATTCCTTTCTGAATTGGACACATTTTATTTTTTTTTATTGGTTAATTGCTCTGGCTAGACACCAACCAAAATATTAGAACTAATAAATGAATTCAGTAATGTTTCATGATATAAAATTAATATACAAAAATCAGTTGCATTTTTAAACAGTAATAATGAATTATCCAAAAAAGAAATTAAGAAAACAATCTCAACTGCAAGCAATAGCATAACAAAACTAAATAAATAAGTAAATAAATAAAAAATATTTGCAATAAATTTAACCAAGGAAGTCAAAAATCTGTACAATGAAAAGTATAAAACATTGTAGAAAGAAGCTAAAGAAGACACAAAGAAATAGAAAGATATCCATGTTCATGAATTGGAATAATTGATATTATTAAAATGTCCATACTACCCAAAGCAATCTACAAATTGAATACAATCTCTATAAAAATTCCACTGTATTTCACACAGAAATAGAAAAATGTATTTTAAAATTCTTATGCAATCACAGAAGACCAAGAATAGCTGAAGATCTCTTGAGAAAGAAGAACAAAGTTGGAAGAACCACACTTCCTGATTTCAAACGACAGAGGGTGCCAAAAATATGCATACGCATTTTAAGAAAGGAAAAAAAATTACTAAAGTTTTAATACTCAATATGTACCAATAACAGAAGATGAGTACAAGTTACATTTGACTTCTGCAGTTACTAGAGGTGCTCAAAGTGGTTACCATCAGTGTCCAGACTCGTCTGATTACAGTGAACTACTGCTTAAGCAACGTTGACCAAAATGTTCACTTGTATATATATTTTTGGCACCTGTGGTATATTATAAAGTGATTGTAACAATAAAACAAAATGGCACTGTCATAAAAACAGACACGTACCAATGGAACAAAATAGAGAGCCCAGAAATAAACACACACATATACAGTCAATTAATCTTTGATAAGGGTGTCAATAATATACAGTGGGGGAAAGGATAGTCTCTTCAATAAATGGTGCTTGGAAAACTGCATACCCACATGCAAAGGAATTAAATTGGACCCTTATCTTATACCATACATAAAAATTAACTTGAAATGAATGATAGACATAAATGTAATATCTAAAACCATAGACCTCCTTAAAGAAAACGGGACAAGCTCCTTGATGTTGGTGCTGGCAACACTTTTTTTCGATATGGCACCAAAAGTAGACAACAAGAGCAAAAGCAAACAAGTAGGACTACATAAAACTGAAATTCTGTATAGCAAAGGAAATAATCCACATAATGAAAGGCAACCTATGGAATAGAAGAAAATATTTGGAACTCATATATTTGATAAAGGGTCACGATCCAAAGCTTATAACGAACTCATACAACTCAATAGCAAAAAAACAAACAGCATGGTTACAAAGTAATCAAAGTACCTTTACATTCATATATATACATATACACAACACACACACACACACACACACACACACAATGGCCACCAAGGATATGAAAAGGTGCTCAACATCAGTAATCACCACGGAAATGCAAATCAAAAACCAGAAGATATTGCTCACACCTGTTAAGACAGATATTATCAAAAAAAGAAGGGATAAGTATCGATGAATAATGGAAAAAAAATCAAATCCTTGTATAGTGGGAATGCAAATTGGTACAGTCATTACAGAAAAAATATAGAAGTTACTCGAAAATCAAAAATAGAACTGCCATATGGCTCAGCAATCCAACTTCTGGGTTTATACTCATATGCAAAGAAAATGAAATCAGTATCTTTTGATACCTACACTCCCATGTTCATTATAGCATCATTCACACAGCTAGAATATGGAAAAAACCTAAGTACCTTTTGACAGAGGAATGGATAAAAAGTAACATGTCCACCCATGCTAATTCTCGATGTCTTTTAGAAATTTTAAATGAAACTTTATTGAGATGCCCTAGCACTGGCCTGTGTGTATAACATTCATTATTATTTCCTTGATATTTGAAAATTTATTAGAGATATAAAGAGACTTATATGTCCCTTCTGTTATCTTCTATTGATATATATTAAGAAAACAATGGACAATCTGGAATGTTCAGTTTCAATGAGGGTATTTGCTTACAGATGTAACATCTGATTCTAGTTCCCTGGGTTTCTAAGGCAGAATCAGAGATGGAGGAAGAGGCAAGTGCCCGCAAGGGGCAGATACTCTCTTTGCTGGAATCCAGGGTAAAAACAGAAGCCTGATGTACCAAAGAGCCAAAGCAGAAGAAAGTCCCAGAGCCAACTGTTGTACCATATTTAATTGGTTAGATTCCGTTTATTTTTCCAAAAATTTAGATAATCATTGAATCCAGCCTAGCCTACAGCTTATTATAATAGATAAAAGTTGCCCTAATATATAGAAAGAATGGAGAACATGCTTTGAACTTGGAATTGCTTGCTTCTCTAAAAATGCCTGAACTTTACACAATTATATACACATTACTTCCTACAAATGCCACATAGCAATCTTCATAATTTCTCTGACTAATTAATAGAGATACCTAAACTATTGCTGCAACCCATTAATTAACTCTCAGATGTCACCCAGCTTGTTGTCTTGTACTGACATCCATGGATAGCCTTCTTGTATGAGAGGAAGTAGAACGTAAATACTGAGGGTAAAAGTTCAGGAGTCAGGTAGACCTGGGTTCACAGTTTAACTTTTCACCTATGAGCTATGTGGGATTGAGCAAGTAACCTAACTTTACTGTGCCTGGTTTTGTCATGTGTTAGAGCAAGATAATAATAGTAATAACAATACTTTTATGACAGGTTTTTATATGTTTACAGATTTTTAAATGAAGTAATATGCAGGGAACTTAGCACAGAATAAAAACTAAACATAGGACAGTTATAAAGAATGTATTTAAAAATAATTTCATTCCATGAAAATGTTTATATAACAATATTTTGTGCTACAAGTTTGTCCTGAATGTTGAAAGAATAATTTTCTACCTAAAAGAAGCTGGACTTAAAATCTTTCTCATTGTAGAAAATAATCAGCGGAAACAGGTTCTCAGTGGACTTGTTTGGAAATCTATATATGAAATGAAAAATGATTAAGTGAATAAAGAAAGAAAAAGTTTGTTTTTATTTCTTGAAGAAGTATCAAGAGCCCTGAGTGTAACTGTGTGATCCTTTTCACTAAAACGCTGTATTGCTGTCAAAGCGGAACAAAATGTGTGTGGCAGGGGCTGATGATTCATTCACTTGCATCATTCAGACCTCCATTTGACAGGCTCTTCTATTATCTCTGCATTTTTACCCTGTGCAAATTGGAAATGGCATCAATATATTTTCCTTCTTCTAAGTTGAAAGCTAAACTAAACAGAACAATATTCCCCACCCAAATGAAAACACCTTGGAACATATCCTTGTGTATCATGATTTAACCAAAATCTTTTCCTCCATGCTAGTATCCATCATCTAAAAAAAAAAAAAAATGTTATGGAGACGTTGGGGCTTTCCAGGAAATGCTAATTTATCACCATCGCTAAACTGGTTAAGTTTATTATCTAGATCTGGAGTGCCCTAACCTCCTAAATGGTCCACTTAAGAGAGAAATATTGATTCACGTGACTCATAGATATTTGTACCCTTAATCAGCATTTTTTTTGCATGAGAACCAATTCATGGAAAATAGAGATATCTCAAGTAGCATTTAACACTAAAAATAGTTTTCAAAAATGTATCTGTTAAAAATTGATAAATGGGCATTTTAAAATATCCAAACAGTATAATAAAATATAATAATACTAACACCCAGAGAGTGACATTTAACGGGTAACAAAACCACATTCATTCTATTTTACTTTATTGAGTTTCAAAGGAAAAGGGTATATTCATACAACTCAAACTATTATACCTCTTTTATTGTACAAAATAATTCCAATGAGAAAATAATTTTGCTGTTTTTTTTTTTTTTTCCGTATGTGAGAAGTAGCAAGAGGGAGGCAGCTTTCTAAGAAGCTGTCATCCTGAAGTTAAATTGAAAGCTATATTCTAAATCTATGTGATTTCTATTTGACCATTAGTTGATCATTGCTGATATATACTGAGAAATTACATCGATTTCTTTCTTAGTTATTGTTCCTAGTTTTGTTTGTTTAACTAGTTAAATCTCATTGTTAGGACTAGGAGCCTTGGTATTTACCCTCTTTAATTAAGTGAAACTGTCCTCTAGGCAATTCAATTCAGTGATGGACTTTTCTGTGAGAACCATAACTTCAGGGGATTTAATGTACAGCATGGTGATCATAGTTAATAATAGTTAATACTGTATTGTATGCTTAAAATTTGCTAATAGATGATATCTTAAGTGTTCTCAAACACCAAAAAAGGTGAGGTGATGGCTATGTTGATTAACTTGGCCGTGGTAATCATTTCACAATGTATACATATACCAAAACATCATATGGTATACATTAAATATGTATAATTTTTTATTTTTCAATTGCCTATCAATAAAGCTGAAAAAAAAAACCGCGGGCCACAAACCATAACTTATTGAAAAATCGAGCCTAGCCTTTTCTCTATTGAAGTTTCTGTTTAAAGGAAAATGCACAAAGCCTTTAAATATTTAAGATGTCTCTAAAGGAAGGAAATGGAGAGACACAAATCACAACTATAAAACCCTAAGGCTGATTAAGTTAGAGCTGAGGAAGCATTCTATTTTCTCCCTGAAGTTCTAATCTGTGTCTCCTAATTTTATTTTCTTAGGATGATGTGCCTTAGAGTTCAGATCACCTACATTCTGGTTGCCTAATCTTGTATGCCACTTTCTTCTCCAGTACATCATCTGTGATTTCCTTGGCCCCGTCCCTCCTGTTTTCTCCCACCCCCCACCTCACCCCTATTCTTACAAGTGGAATGCAGAAGGAGATGCCTGCATGTTAAACTAGCCAGCCAAACATGCCTACTGAGCATTCTTTTTTACTACTCTAAATATGGTTATTAACAGAATATCTCATTTTCACCATGAATTGTGTTATATATTTAAAAGAAACAAATCTTGAACAAATCTGGGGTTTTATTATGGTCCATTATAAACTGAATTCATGACTTTAAACAAGTATGTTACTTTTCTGAATTTCGGTTGCCATGTTGGTAAAATGAGGAAAAAAATATAAATATATTTACTTAGAAGATTACATATACTCATTTTGCATATAATATATGCAAAAACATCTGTACACAGTAGGTATTCAAAGTATTTTCTGTGATGAAACTAATTCATATTTTAATAAACCACAGTTTTAGCTTTGGACTGAAAATAACTTTTAATTTCAGGAAAGTATCCTGAATCTAATACTAGCACCTTAATTACCGAAACAAAAACTGAATGCTAAAACGATCAAATGACAGCAAATAGTTCAACCTTTTTTTTTTACTAGATTGTTGTCTGGTTAAGTTAACACACATTTCAAAACTCACCCAGAATCATTACCTTTTGGCTTTGACACTAAACTTAAAATGATGATATTTCAAGAAAAGCTGAAATGCAAAGGATGTTATGTTGCATTTACTTTAAGGTTCATTCACTCTGACTTTTACATGACTTGTTAGACATTAGCCTCCCTGTTTTGAAAAGGCCAGGTACATCAGGGTTAGTGCAGAGAGTGAACACCCTTAGTTTGCACTTTATCACTGTCATCCAGCTGCTGAATGGCTGCATTTTACATTCCACAGGTAATGGGGGGTGTCAGCTCTATTTCAACTCTTATACAAGTCAAAACTTAGCAGAAGACTCAGGGTTTCTGATTTCAAGGATTTTTAAGTAAGGAAAACTTTTTCTACCCAAGTTCCTCAAATAGCCTATATTCAATTTTCAGTGAGAATATGGTAATTATTGTCTGTGAGTGTATTTTGTAACCTATTAAGGAACACAATAGTAGAATTAGTTCAGAACTTATTATTTGAATATGTGCGTAATTATAAGACAGACACAAATGTTGCTTCAGACGTTTGCCTTAACCTGACTTTAACCAAGATTAAATATCAGGAGATGCATGTTGTATGGCTATTCATTCTTTGCATCGACTAACAGGCACATATGACTTCAGAATCTTAAACAATAGCCTGTTAACTCAACAGAGCATTGATCTCACTTGCACCCTTCTAAGCACAACCCAACAGGCTGCAGCACCCAAACAGTGACAGTTTTATTTCGGCATTGAGCAGAGATTTTATTTCACTTCGTTACATGTTATCATACTCTTCATTTTTCATTCCACTGTGGCAGGCTCATCTTCCTCTCACACTGCCATCGGCTACCAATTGGTAATAAATCTTAGCTTTAAAATCACTCAAAAAGGGGAGAAATCAAATGAGTAAAAAAGGAAATAGACCATAGCTGCGGCTTCCAGTCATACTCATAGATTTTCTGCAACCTTAGGGGATTTGTTAAGATCTTAAATGTAGTTTCTAGGGGTGAATATGAATTGTGCGTCAGGAGACTTTAGATTTCCATTCTGACCCTGGAATTCACTAACTGAAAACATTAACATTACTGGCATCAATATTTTCATATTTATAAATTAAGGATTGGACTGGACCATGTCTATGTCACTTTTGCTTGAAAAATATGTACTTCCGACAATAAGAGAAGAAACACTGAGTAAATAATTGTGTATACACTCTTGATTCTCAAGACTTTATAAGTCTTGGTATGTTTCAGTAGTAATATCATATTTCAAAAATAAATATGTGCTTTCTATGACAATTAATTAATTTTATGCATCAATTTGACTGGGTTAAATTGATACAAATTGACTGGGGTGCTCAGATATTTCGATACACATCATTCCTGGGCATCTGTGAGAGTGTTTCTGAAAGAGATTAGCATTTGAATTTGTAAACTGAATAAAACAGATGGCCCTTACTGATGCAGGTGGGCATCATCCAATCTGTTGAGGGCCTGAATAGAATGAAAAGGTGGAGGAAGGAAGAATTTTCTTTCTCTGCCTGACTGTTGAGCTGAGACGTTTGTCCTGTCCTCAGACTGGGTCTTACTCAATGGGTGCTCCTATTTCTCAGGACTTCAGACTTAGACTGGAATGACACCACTGGCTGTCCTGGGTCTCCAGCTTGAAGACAGCAGGTGTGGGACTCCACAGCCTCCATAATCATGTGAGCCCATTACTTATTCTACTGATTCTTTTTATCCAGAGAACCCTGACTAATACACCTTTCTTTTCAAAAACTGGAGGTTTCAAAATCATTGTCCAATTAGAAATCCCCATTTTGATTATACATTTTTACATAGCCTTCAAAACACTTTTGTATATATTACATTATTATTTTCCTTTTGTTAAAAATGAGATTCTCTTGATTTAACTGGGCAGATATTACCATCTCCATTTTAAGTATGGTGGATTCAAAATGAGGAGAAGTTAAGTGGTTTAGCAAAGATTTTGTATCTGGTTAGCAAGAGTGTTGGTCACTTCAAGTTACCTAAATG
The DNA here is from genome assembly GCF_964194185.1 of Rhinolophus hipposideros. NCBI lineage: Eukaryota > Metazoa > Chordata > Mammalia > Chiroptera > Rhinolophidae > Rhinolophus > Rhinolophus hipposideros. Next base: position 11,852,883 of record NC_138057.1, on the reverse strand, counting down.
CTAATCATATACATGGTCATTTGCTTATTTTAAATCAACATCTTATTGTGAAATATACACAAACATAAGAACACTTGTGTAACCACCACAGGAGTGAAGTATTATAACATTACTGGTCTCACAGGAAGCTCTCTCTGTCCTTTCTACGCCAGTTATCAGTTGATTGCCTTTTACCTTCAAACCCACTTTTTGTTTGTTTCCTACTCTGATACTGGAGCTTTAAGCATTTTTTTTCTTTGCTGCCAACGCGATATTAAGCATTGTCCGTAGAGGGAGCTAGAGAGACTTTGCAGGAAGAAGGCACTTTTTCTGATTCCAGTGCTCTGTTTGACATCTTTCTTCTAATGTGTGGTGCTTTGCTGGTGCTGGATTCTCAATTCTCAACGTGGTGATGTCCCAATTCCCTCTGCCTACCAGTCAGTCTCTCCCCTCCTGCCCACCCAGAGAGATGTTTCTGGCTTGCCCAGTGACCTTCAAGGGGCTTTGGCCTGGACATCTCAGTGAAACTCACCACGCTGTGGTCTTCAATTACTCTTTCTTAATGCTTTCTTAAGGAGGTCTAACCCTAATCCTGGGGAGGCGCCACCCTTTCCAAGTTTGGCCTTCCTTCTCTACCTCCCTGAACCCTACGGTACTCTTCAGAATTCTAGTTACATGTTTGTAATTATTACTCTGTTGTGGTTGTTTTTGACCCTGACTGATACACCTTACAAATCAGACCCCTCTTTTCTCCCCAAAACAACTACTATCCTAACTCATTTATAATGATATTCTTGATTCATATATATATATATATATATATATTTATATATACACACATATATATACACACACATATGCACACATATATGTGTATATATATGCATATGTATATATGTATATGTATATATACACACATGTATATACATACATATGTATATATACATATATATGTATATACATACATATGTATATATACATATATACATATGTATGCACATATACATATATAAATTATATGTGTATATGTAGGTATATATACATACATATAAATATGTATATATGTATATATGTGTATATACATATACATGTATATGCATGTACATATACATATATAAATTCTTTGTATATATACATACATATACACATGTAATTTATATACATATAATAGCTAAAGTTTGAAAAATATGTTGCTAGTGTGTGTTGAGTGTGAGGGGTGTGCATGTGAAAATATGAGGGCAACCTACACGTGTTACACGAGTAGCCACCTACAGAACCAGAGGGCAGCTGGCTACAGATGTGCTTATATGCGTAGGGGTGCACATGTACTGTGAGGGTAGAGGCGGAAGTAGGATGAGTGGTACCTGTGTAGGTGCCTAAGTGGAAGAAGGGAAGCTCTCTGCCCAGAGAGCAGAAGCTCCTAAACTGGAAATAGTTCCACTTCTGACTTTCCTGAGGTCTGCTGGACTGAGGAGTTTCCATTCTCTTGGTGGGGAGGGCTGGATGTCGGGTGTCATCACAATGTTTATTAACAGTTTAATTTTGCCTTTGTTAGAACTTTATGTAAACACAGCAGTGTCTATAATCTTTTGTTATTTGCTCTCTTTTGCTCAAAATGATGACTTTTAGATGCACAAATGTTGCTGTATCTGTGGTCTGCTCTATTTATATACCTACATAACATGTATTTCCCGTTCTAATGTTGTTGGACATTTGGATTGTTTCCAGTATTTGACAATTAAAACAATTGTTCTCTACACATTCTTGTACCTAGTGCAAATACATATTTTTATCTCTATGGACTATGTATATGGGTGAAAATTATGAATTAAAGGAAATACATCTTTTTTTAACATTTTCAGATTACGGTATATTGTTTACCAAAGAGGTTAGAGCAATTTACAATCCCTCCAGCCATAGGTGAGAATTCTTGTAGCTCTATATACTTATTAGCACATTTTAATATTAAGAAAAATGCTATTATTTAGCATTTTCCTGGCTTCTGAATTTTAGTGTCTTTAGTATATGTTTACTAGTAATTTAGGTTTCTCTATTGTAAAATGATCTTTTATGTCTTTTACTTATTTTTCTATTGGGTTGTCTGAGTTTTGTGGAGTGTTCCCTCTAACCATAAATAATCTGGATAAAAGTCCTTTATCAGCTTTATGTATTGCAAGTACCTTCTTCCATTCTATGGCTCTTCACTTTTTTTTTCTCAATAAACAGTGTCTTTTGAAGAGGGAAAATTATGATCATAATTTTAACATCTTTGAATTTATTAATCTTTTACTTCATGGCTACTGCTTTTTGTATTTTGTTTAAGAAATCCTTTCTACCAAGGTTATTGATATATTCTCCCACATTATCTTCTAAAAGCTTTACGGTTTTGACTTTCACATTTAGGTTTTTAATCTACCTGGAATTGATTTTTTTTTTATGTGGCATGAATGCTCTTGCTATTATGCTATAATTTCTAAAAATCAAATGTACCCAAGGTCACCGTTACCAAGTAGTTTATACATCTATAAAGTTTTGGGAGATATGATGTGATGCTGAACTGGGGGGAGGGAAACTTTTCTTTTTAAGAAACCAATAATTAAGCTCTTACTGATTTCGAACACAATGGTAAATGTTTTACTTACATAACCTTAAAAAAGCTTATTTTATAGATAAACCAATTGAGGGTTTGAAAGTTTAGGAGCTTGGCCAAAGTCACACAGTAATATAAATTTGAGGAAGGATTTGAATTTTTAGCATTCAACACAAAAGCTTCTGTAACTGTCTCTAGGGATAGAGGTGTGTGTGTGTGTGTGTGTGTGTGTGTGTGTGTGTGTGTGCGCGTTCCTTTATTTGGTTTGCTTTTCTATGTCTTTAATTTGAAATTTGGAGTTTTTTCAGATCATAAACTATCTTTGATTTGCAGCCTGAGTTTTGCTTGTACTCAGTTATCCCACTTTCCTAATAAGTATTTACTTTTGTTTTCAAAATAAGTCAGACCCATGTGCAGAATTATGCTCCTTTTTCTCTGGTTACATCACATTACCTTTCAATAAAAGATGTTTTATTCAAGAAATGTAGAAATGTAACAATTTCCTGAAGTTTAAATTCTTATATAAATGTAGGGTCCCCAGAACCTGAATCTATTTGCTGGCTGTGTGGGGGCTCTGACAAGTCCCCACGTAATCTACTGGGGGTTGCTGGCTAAGCAAACGAGGTTGAGCTTTCTTCATCCCACATACAAATTCCTCATACCAACTTCAGCCAGAGTTAACAAGTAAATTTAATAAGGTCAGTACACAAAGTCAATTTTATTTATATGTTAATAACAAAGAATTGAAAGAAGAAATAAATATTTATAAGAGCATCATAAAACCTAAAAAACTTAGAAAGATATTTTTGAAAGACGTGAAAGCCTTGCATACTGGAAACTACAAATAACTGCTAACAAAGGATTTTAAAATCATAAATAATTTAGAGTTGTCTCATATTCATGAGGTAAAAACTCAGGATTATTATGATGTATGTTCTCACAAAATTTATTTCGACACTATCACATCAAAAGCGCTACCCTCTCTGGATTTCCTTCTGTTACTGGATCTTGCTCTGATAATTCCTTACCACTTTGTTATTTCTTTAATGCCTTTGAGTTAGGTACATGTACATGTATATGTATATTCTTTAGCTGAGCCACAGTGTCTAATCTGTGGTTCCTCCACCGCGCTACTATTGACATTGGGGCTGGATAATTCTTTGTTTTTAGGGAATGTTCCCAGTACTGCATTGGTAGCAGCATCTTTGCCCTCTACCAGTACCTTCCTCTCAGTTATGATAAACAAAATGTGCTTCGTCATTACCAAATATCCCTGGGAGGGAAAATCCACCCCCCCACCCTGGTTCAGGACCACTGACCTAATACATCACTTCCTGAAGTGGGGAAAACGTCCCAACTTTCACATTATTCTTTTCTTTCTGTTATTTCATTTATTGTTTTCAGATTATTATTTATTCTGATTCTTGTCAACAGCTTAATTACAGATTGAAACATTTGCAATAAGTACATCCCTTTAAAATATTTATTTATTTTCCATTAGTTATAAAATTAATTTCAAATTTCTTCACATGGCATTTAAAGGTCCATCTACTTCTCTAGTCTCTTGTGTCACTATACCTTACTTCAGATGAATATTCTTGCAACATCATTGTTTATTCCTCTCGGCTACTCTGTATTGTTTTCATTATGTCTCTGCTACCTTTCTTCCCTTGACCTGTGAATGGCATATTTCTCATGTGTCATTTCAAATCCTCCTGCCTCCACTTCTGACTTCAGACACTGTGTGTGAATAGTTTTATGACGGCTTCAAAGAGTTTCACATAGGTGTGCATGTATATGTGTACATTTCATATCCTGCCATGGGTTTCTTTAATGTTGTGGTATAAGGTGCTTCTGGAAATTTATCTGGTAGTCATGAATGAATATGGGGAAAGCTGATGCCTATGGGGCCATTCTTGACCAATAGGGGACGCATTAAATGTTTCTCCTTCATCTTCTGGGCGGATAGTTATGAGAATATTTATACGTTTTCTGAGAATGTTCCACAGAATCAAGTTCCAGTCACTTGTTTTGGAGACCAACCTGATGACACATACTTACGAGTATATAGCCTTTCCCTCCTTCTCTGTTTTGCTGTGCTATCCCTTACTCGTGCTGCTCAGGATCAATTTTCAAGCAGACTACTTGCACATAAGCCTTGGTCTCAGGTTGTTTTTGGTGCATCTAAAACTAAGATAACCTGGCTAAATTTTGCTCATCCTTTGAGACTCTCCTTAGATATAATTACTTCCAAATATTTGTTCCTTGCCTCTCTCCCCATCTCTTTATTTTTACTGATGTTTCTCCTCATTATTACTTATTTCACCATACTCTTTGCTAATTATCTTCAAACCTCCTTAAGAATTGTACCTATATCAAAATTGCCTTTTTTTCCCAGTACCTAGATATCATTTTGAATAATGATATACATAAATGGTCATAATGGTATTTTAATTATCAGTCTTGAATAAAAGTATTATGTAGTTAATAAAATAATATACTTTAGTTGGGGGAGATTAGAAGTGGATAAAGGAACAACATAATAAAAGTGCTTATTTGACTCCAAATCACTTTCTGGACAAGAAAATTAAACAACCTGTTAATTCTTTATTTCTTTTCTCAATTATCTTTTTTGTTCAGGTGGAGGCTGAGAACTAATTCATGGGAGGACATAAGTTTTAAGAAAAGATGTCCTCTAAAGCTAGAGAAAACACTAAAATATATTGAATTGTGTATGGAAGTTGATATTAATTAATTACAATATCATATTCAATAGCTTCATTATCTGTGAACCAGTAAGCAAGAGAGGATTTGAGAAGACTGAAGCCTTGAGAAAAAGGAGAAATTGAGCTAGATCCTCATGAGAAATGATGTAGAATCCACTAGAACTGAATGAAATAATCACAGGATAGTGGAAAACATCCACAAGAGAATGAATGTATATATGACAAGAAATTATATATATATATATATATATATATATATATATATATATATATATATATATATATATATATATTTAAGTAAGTGTACATACACAGTTCCCTCAACACACACGCAGAGTCCTTAGGGTAAACATTTTTGGCTTATAGGGCCAGCTACCTACTGTCACTTTTGTTACGTAAAATCCAGGTTATTTGCTAAGAGAAAACTAAAGACATAACAAAAGTGAATGTGTTGATATTTGTGGCAAATCGCTGGCAAGAAAGGAAAAAAAAAAATCAAAAAACCAGGATGGGGTTGTCTTATATTCGAGGGAGCAGCTGCCAATCCTGGAAAATTCAGAACGGAGCATTGGGAAGAAAGTGTTTTTGTTCTGTTTCGTTTAATAATAATTTAAAAAAGCAGCTTTGCCATTGAAACTTTGTAAACTCAGAGCAGATGGCAAGAAAGTGGAAAAGAGGTGGGCTGGGAATTGGTGTTACAGATAAGGAGAAAGAAAGATGGTAATGTGGGAGTCTAAGCCAACAATGCCACAGTCAATAAAAACACTAGTAAGGTTAGCAGCCTAGCTTGGCAAGGCTAAGGTTTTGTTAAGGGAGGTCTAAGAGTGAGCACGTTTTAAGTATACAATACTGTATCGTTAACTACAGTCACTATACTGTACGGTGGATCTCCAGGACTTACTTATAACTTTTTGCATGATTGAAACTTTGTACTCTTTGACCATCATCTCCTCCTTAGCCCCTCTTCCCTCGCTCCCCCGCCCCCAACAAACTGTTAGGAACCACTGTTTTACTCTCTGTTTCTACGGGTTCGATTATTTTATATTCCATACATATGTGAAATGATAGTATTTGTCTTCTGTGTCTGGCTATGCTAAGTATTTCACTTAGCATAATGTCCTCCAGGTCCAGCTAAGCTGTCATAAGTGGCAGAATTTCCTAAGCTTTTCGTGTCATATCTAAAAATTTGATACATGTACTGTGACTTTTTAAATTGAATTTTAAGCATATAAAATAGTGAAATTAAGTACATCAAATGTGGCAAGGTTCATGTTAAATGCCTTATCAATATTACCTAAACAAATACTTAATCACTTACTGTAGAGACTATTATTATGACATTTTCATGGAGGAAGAATGCCAACCTAGACAGGATAAGTAATTTACCCGAGAACACAGTATATATGATAACTTTAGAAATAGATACCAGTTCTGCCTGACACAGTCCATGAAGATAATTAGTTGAAATACTACAAAAAGTTACCAAATAGTCAACTATGATCTAAAAATAAGACGATCTAAGGAAAGTGAAGGAATACTGTTGAGATAGATATTTTTGTACAATTTAACATCAATGACAGCATTAAGAGAGCAGATAAATGCAGCTGTGTTAAAGGGTAGTGGGAGAGTACGAAGTAACAGGTCTGTATACAGTGACATACACCTACTAATTAAGCTGGATACAGTCCTCAGTTCTACTTCTATGTTTGCTTATAAAAGATCATTTTCTCAGTATGGATAATTGGGTTCCAATTATTATCATGATCAATGCTAATGACAAATGAAATAAGTTAACATCATTTGTGGCTGAGAAATACCATTAATTGGATTGACATGAACATTTCAAACCATGGGAAGTGTAAGAAGAAACTGAGCATCATTGCAGCCTTTATCAGCAATGTCTGAATCAGTACCCAAAGGCTGTCATTATACCCTTGAAAAGAGTATGAAGTATAAAAATTAATGACTTCCTTAATTTATTCAAAATATTTTCATGGGGCATCTTCTGCATAAAAATATTCTTTTATTGAATCTTCACTGAAATACTATAAGGTAGATATTAGTGTTATCATCTTAGAAATAAAGAAACAGAGGTTTGCAGACTTTAAGCAACATGCCTATGGTCTGACAGGGCTCAGTGGCAGATTGATCCTTACATGCAGCCCTCTCTGGTTCCAAAGCTGGTGTTGTATTTCCTATGTAGTAAGGCAGATTTCACCTACTTTCAAAAACCAGACAAAACAATTCCTGTGTGCCATCAGCCCTGGTCCCCCTCCTCCTCCTAATAACAACCTACAGGAAAAATCTCATGGATCAGAGACCATGGAGCAGAATGTCACCCTGTCTGGCAGACCACCAGCTTAAAAGGTCAATAAACTTTGCAGTATAGCATTCTAATCGTCCATAGAAAATAAATTGCTCATATTTCTGCTTACTAAACAAAATTAAGACTAACTTATTATGTTCATATTTCGGGGAAGGTTTTTTTCAGGACCCAAAATTTATTAGTGTGTAATCTTAGTCCAAACAGTTGTCCTGTTTTCTAAAAAGATAGTTTTAATGATCTTAACCAGGAATGAGAGCGTTAAGCACTATAGAAAACCACATATATAGCAACCAAATGTAGGAAATTCAGAGAAGTCAAGGTAAGGCGATAAAATACAAACAAATTATACTTCAAAGAAAATACCTGAGAATACAGGTTGTTGCCATGAAAACCTAAAGGAATGAGTCAGTCTGCAGAATTTAGAAGCAATCAATAATAACCAAGATGCAGGGAAGACTGACTAGGAGGAAACTGAGGAAGAACCTTTAGAATGGATTCTCAGGAAAGAGTTCTCTGACTATTAAGACTGAGTTTTTAGAACAATCTATCCACCACAGGAAGCTGTGAAACTGCCATCATTTAGGACACACAGGGATTCCTCTGAAAACCACAAAGAGCAAGTGTTGGCAGACGCATTAGTGGGGCATGAAGAGAGGAGCCTTTCTACTGTTTACTTCTTTTAATACAGTTTAGAGGAAGTCTGCTTTGTCCTTGAATGACATTTCAGATATTTGTTCAAAGATGCATATTTTCATCTGGTTGACTGAGTTATGCTCCTTTTGTCCTCCACACAACATTTCTGTTAGATTTTTTTCAACCCTCTCTCATGTATCATAAAGAGCCACATGTATTGAGCTTATAATTGTGACAGAGAGACTGTTTTAACATACTCACTATGGAAAATCAGAACATACAGGCATGCAATTAAATATCACCAATATCCTAAGCACTCAGGGATAAACATTTTAACATTTCCATGAACAAACTTTCCAATATTTCACAGGTGTGTGTATCTGTATGTATTTATAAAGGTTTATGTTATGAAGATTATAATTATACTGTAAAGACTCTTCTGCAACTTGCTTACTAATTAAATATACTATAATCATCTACCATGTGATTAAATAATCTTCTAAGTATTATAATATAGATTGCATCCACAGTATTGCTATGTAACTATTAATTCTCAATTGCTGGACAGCAGGTTTACTTTCACATATAATGCCACACTGTCTACCCTTGCACATACATTTTTGTTATAGCTTTAATCACTTTCTTAAGAGAAATTCTTGAATTGTTGGGTCAAAGGGTTTGCACATTTAATGAATTACTTAAGTACTCTCCAGAGAGAATGTGCTGTCTGGAGATACTTACCGTGTTTCCCTCCCAAATAAGACCTAACCGGAAAATAAGCCCTACCGTGATTTTTCAGGATGACAGCCCCTGAACATAGGCCCTAATGCGTCTTTTGGAGCAAAACTTAATATAAGACCCGGACTTATTTTCAGGGAAACACGGTAGTAGAATGAAGGCTCAGGAGTCATTCTGCCTGCATGACCACAGACTAATTCTTTGTGACTCAGTTTCCTCATCTGTACAACAGGATTCATAAATCTATTTCATATGATCAATATAAAGATTTAGTAGATAAAATACACACACAATAATATTAGTACCTACCAGAAAGGAAACTCTCAGAAATGTTTATTTTTATTGTCATTGTTATTTTCAATTAATATTCCCATCAGAAGCTATTTTGCTTCACGCTAGATGACAATATTGTCACAAACATATTGGTAAATTTAATAAATAATGCTATCTTACTATTGATCTAATTTTCTTTGATTAATATAATAGGAGGATGTTTATCATCCAGCCATTTGTATTTTTTCCCTTGTACCTTGCTTGGTCATAGGATTTTGGGTTTATTTTTCTGCTGCAGTTTCTTCTTTACTCACCGATCTGTATGCTGCTTCTTTCCTTTCTTGCATGTTTTTAAGCAAAATGTATATGACATTAAACAATTTCTAAAACAAAAGCAGCCATACAGTTTCTCCTACATTTTCCCACAGACTACAATTCTTAGAATGTGCATCTAGTAGGACACTTTTTACATTTTTATACACCATTTCTCAAAGATGTGTTTTTCATCCTCTTTAATTCTCATTTTCATTCTATTGTCTTACAGTTCATTAACTTAGTGAGTTCTTTTTAATAACTTACTTGTATTGCTTTGACCCCAACCTAACTACAAAATACTGACTTTTTGTCTTCTATAAAAAAAAAAAATGGTTCTCCATCTTTTATATCACAAAGCTTCATGCTATTAATATATTTACTTCTTTGGGCTTAATAATGCCAAATGCATTGCTTTTTTCCTCTTCAGGCTACTTCCCAAAATGTATTGACACATAATGTAGCATGTAATTTATGGACCTAATTTTTAGACTCAGACATGTACTCAAATGCTGGCTTAACTCAGTGAATTTGGACAAGTCACTTAGTATATTTGAGCTTTATTTTTCTTACATGCAAAATGAAAATAACAATAACCATCTCAAAGGAGCAGTGTAAAGGTTACATGAGATAAAGCACATGGCAGTTTAGGTGCTTAATAAAAGATAGTTATATTTTTATACTTAATTATCATTGTTCTCTAATGAACCTTCATCAAGTGATAGTCATATAAATGATTCCTATTTTAGTGAACATCAATAGCAGTCATTCATCTAGTTTTCCACACTAGAGATACTGGAGTCATCGTTAGATCCTTCTTTTACTAGCATTGCCCATATCTAATCTGTTGTCAAGTCCCATCAAGATAACATCTAAATTTGCTTCATCTACATTGGCTTTTCCATCCCCAGTGCCAGGGCCCTCGTCCAGAACTCTCATCATCTCTTGAGTGGACTTCTATGAGGATTAGCACCCTCAAAATCAAAGTTTTAACTGATGAACAAAGATGTTTTCTAAATCATAAATCTAAGTATGGCACTGGTCAACTACAATACTTTCACATTTCTTAGGATACAAATTTGAAATTATTGAGTATGGAATTTGAGGTCTTTAACAGCATGACCTCACTCTGTGCAGTTCATTCTCAGCCTATTTTCCTGCAACAATGATCTTTTTGAATAATTTTGCATTGTAGTCATTAACATTTTTGCTATTTCCAGAATATTCTGGGCACACAAATACATTGAGAACTTTGTTCAAAAACAAAATCCTGCCAAAAATAGAAATAATTTATTGATTCATTCAAGATTAATTGAAGAATAATTAACATTTCCTGAGCTTTAAATACATGCCAAGCATATTTAAAAGTTAAAATAATCCTGTGAAGGGACTCTGATTAGTGCCATGTCACAATGGGTGCAGCTAAGTATTTTGCCCAAGTTTACATATGTAAACAGCAGAGATGGGATTCCATATTCTTTCCTTTTCTCTGGAATATTTATCAGGTACCTACTTTGTGTCCTAAATGGAATATTATGGACATAAGATGAATTAAAAACAGATTTTTAGGCAAGAAACCTACAGTCTAATGGAACAGCATCTCAGAAATCCCTTACTCATGAGAACATCCACATTTCCACAAGTCGTGTCTGTAGTGTAGCCACATTCTGCCGTTTAACTAAAAACCCATGGCTGCTCCATTTCCTGCCATGGCTTCTCTCTTTGCAGTTCCTTGCCTGGTTGTGGCACATTCAGAATCTGTAAGAACCTTCATTTACATAATGAAATAGCATCTTTACTGCTTTAAGCAGCTTTAGAAAAGACTTGAAAAAAAAATAGAGGATTGAAGTTAATGGCCAAATAGGATTTTGGAATTGCTCTTGTTTCCTTTTATGCAGGTATATGTCATCCTAGAGAATTAATTGAATGACTACTTTTTTCTGTTCTACACGTGGGGAATTTGATGTAGATAAAAGACAGACTAAGTAGGAGGAAGAACAGAGACAGGAATACAAGTGCTTGATTGCTTGGTCTGTTGCTTTTCTATTATACTGTATTGTGTCACTTGTCATAAAATTATAAAGCAAATTTCAATGGTGGATAGATAGAAGGATATTTTTTTTATAATTGAATAAACCAAAGTGTGAAGTAAAGAAACCCCCATGCCATGGCATAAGCATTGCTGCAATTTGAGTGAATGTTTCTACTAAGGATTTTGAAATCTAGAATTCAGGGCCCTGAGACCTCAAAGGGTTTCCTAAGCCCACTGGTTAGAAACTACTAGCACAGTAGAGGAAGCACTAGACTGGAAAATAGGAGAACTAATTTTAATTAACTATCTAATATGCCAACATCACTTATGTGTTATCATTGGTTTTCTCATCTTAAAAGATAACAGTAACAACTTGCTTATCTCATAAAATTGTTATAAAAATATAGAGACAGCATATAAACATGTTAAAATCAATGAAGCACTATCAGAGTGTCTGTTATCATTATTATAGTACTAGTTTTGTAACCACAGTTCTATAGATTATTAAATTAAAAATCAGAATGAGAATTTAGAACTGAAAAGGACTATGCCACCACTGTTTCATGCTATAAATTAGGACACTAAGGTTAGGAGTAACTAAATGACTGGCCTAATGTCATATAGTCATTGCTTAAAATGTTACATAAGCTCATGTTTTATATAATTATAAACACTCCCAATTATTTAATCCCATCATTCTCATTTATATGAGGACAGGGTCATGGATACAATCATATATGGCTATTTGTATTCATTTTATAAACTATATTAAATTAACTATATATATATATATTATCTACTTATTGGAATCCCTGTCTTTTGAATGCACTGATCAAAGACATACTAGCGAGATAAATGGGTTTGTAAAGATGGAGACATAAATTTAGATATGAAGATCAAAATATGTAAACTATTGAAATTTTAAAGAGAAGCACAGACTAATTTTTCTAGAATTAATCACATAGATAATAAATGATAGAATCAGGACTTCAGACTGAATTTCACTAACTCCAAAACCTTTTTAAAATCCTTACAACACATAGTACTATACATTAATATAACATTATATTATATTAAATAATTAGTTATTTAACAAGCAGTTTAGAGAACATTCAATTGGGATTTAAGTAGGAGGAATTATTCAGAACTTGAAGAAAGGTGCAATTTCGGTTAATTTTAAGAATGAGTAAGATACTGTGAGATGGACAAAGAGTAAAAGGATACTCAAGTAAAAGAAATATTCAGGGGCAAAAGCATAACGCATGAAAGATCAAGACATTTTAGAAGTATATCAGTCTATATGGGTACAGTGAAGACCAGAAGTGGGGAAAGCAAAAGATCTAGGAGGGAAGAATTGTGTGTATTATTTGTGACCTCATTGAGTGAATGAATGAATGAATGAATGAATGAATGAATGAAATGGAGAGGAGAAATAGAGCTTCACTATAAAAAATCTTGAATGCTAAAGATTTCAGAAGTCACCTATATATTTTGATGACCAATTAGAATATTTTAAGTAGAGGTGTGACAAGGTCAATTCCGTATACTAGAAAAATCACCCTGGTTGCAGAAAATAAGGTTGTCTGGGAGGATTAGAGATAGAGACAGCACATATTAAAAAATGCATTTTTCAATCAACTAGAAAAAGTGATGATGAAAACCTGCCAGATGCTTGATCTCAGAAAGAAAACCTGTTGAGAAGGATAACGTGGCAAATGTTGGTTCTATTAAATTAGAATTGGCTACATGATATTCAGGTAGTATAGTCTGTGAAATGTTTACCTATAACTTAAAGTTGCCAGCATTTATATACACACATAGAGAGAATTTACAGAGCTAGCAGAGAAACCTAAAGAAGAAAAATATGGAAAGTGTAATTCGATAAGTATATAAAGGAAAAGATAATAATAAAGGAAAGTAAGAAAGAATGATCAAAGAGGAAAAAAGAAAAGAAGACAGTAACATCCTGGAAACCAAGAGTTTCAAGAAAGAAGTGATCAGCAGTTCCAGAGCCTTTAGAAAGATCAAGAAAGGAAAATTGATAAGAAATCTCTCAATTTAACAATTAAAATACTCCTCTCAAATTTTAGAGGGCAATTACTTTTGAGTGGTGAGATTACCCTTTAAAACATGGACAGAACTTAACAGAAGGTAATCATATTGTCTAATGTTAAGTGCCCTCAGTATTTCCCTGATAATCGAATTCCAAGATTATATTATATAAAGCCTACATGTCCAACTTAATTAATAATTACTGGTCATATGTTATATTTGAAGGCATCAAAATCGGTTGGTTCCAATGTTGGCATCATTAAGAACAGAAATTTAACCTATATATGGCTAAAATTTCCTTGGCTTTCAAAAAGACTTAATTTACCACTAAGTGATCTTCTAGTCTTCAAGCAGCATTGTTCACTTCATTGTACTTCAAAATACTATACTCAGAAGTAATAAAGATAAAAAAAATATGACCAAATGGAAGGACAATTTTAGTATTGTTTGGAACTAGATGGAGACTGTCCTTCAAGTTTTGGGGAATGTGAATGATCCCAGGGCAAGATCAATTTTATATTAAGACTATAAAAACTGTTTAAAACTCAGCACTTAATGTTCATTCTGTTTGATAGAAGTTACCTCTGTTCCTTAATTTCCATAACCTTCCATTAGTGCTAATTGCAACTTCATTTAACTGTAAGGAAACATAAAATCAGATCCATTGTAGACCTAAATTTTTGAAAATGTAACATCTCAAATGCTGTGGAATTTGAGATATGCTTATTAGATAATTTTTCATAGATATATATATATATATATATATATATATATTTATTTATATTTTCCTACTCCTATATTTATAATATCTTGAATTATTTCATTTTAAAGAGTGATTTAGGTAAAAGAGAACTACTGAGTTCACCAATGAGTAGACTAATAGCTCATCTTCCTGTGAAATGGAACATTTAACACTGAGGATAGTCTCTGAACTAGGTAATTGGAATTCAGCGGTATTAAAAATGTTATGAATAAAATATATTCATTTTCTTCTAAAAGCTGATTCTTATATTATGTTTACTTCTCCATTGGAAAGAGTAGAGCATTCACAGGTTTTTCATAGCAGAACTTAAGATTTCCAACTGTATGCTTTGAAGAATGGACTATGCCAATCAAACACATATTACTTCTTCCAAAATGGTAAATATTTTAAAGAAATTTACTTATAATATACTTAAAGTATTGTATTACTGCAAGTTAATAAACAATGTCTTCTGAGTCCATAATTGGATAAAAGTAATTTTTCTTCTCTTTTTTTGAAAAAATGAAAGTTGGAATGGAAAGCATGAGGAGGCTGACACTTAACTCTGGGATTTTAGCTATTAGTAGGGTTTGGGCCTATCACATCTTTATTACTGTACCTGATAATAACCCACACCTTTATCCTTTTTAAAATTTCTTTGCACCACGGATTTGTGCTTCTTCTGAAAAATGAGAGGGTTCATATTTTAGTCGTGACAGAGTCTGTGGAAAATCCTTGGTGGGAATTTTAAAAAGCTTTGTGAAAGTCTTAGTTTAATATGAACGTAAGCATTTGCAAAAAATAAAGACAATTAATATTGGTTCCAATGTTTGTTTCCATGAAATAAAAATGACAACAGGGCACACTATACCCTCAATATCTTTTCTGACAAGTGAAGTTTACTTTTAATTATCTCATATCATTTAGATAAATACATGTCACAGATAACTTGGTAAAAATAATGAGGTCTTAATAACATGAGACCTCATTCTAAATGTGTAAATGAAATCTTTCTTGCCTAAGAGATGGAAGAAAATATTTGTTTGTTCTAAAAAGTGTCATATTTATGGATTTATCAAAACACAAACCAGTCTAACATTAGAGTTTTTTCCTTTCTTTTGTTGACATTTTGACAAGTATCAGCAACTATAAAAACAAGTTTTATCTAAATTTGGGATTTTTTTTCTTCTGGATATTGCCAGAGAATAAGTTCTGTGTGTATATTTATATTTTACAGAATCATTAACATTTAGGATGTGTCTATATGCAATAAATATGCAAAACATAAAATCTGACTTTCACTCAATTTAGAAGGATTTCTCACTTCTAAAATAATAAATTTTTGGAAACCTGAAAAATGTATGTAATGTTCCGATTTTTTTTCTAGAGTATTATATATTGTTACTCCATGCTTTTCTAAAAGCTTTCAGTAATTATCAGCACACTTGTGAAAGGATACTTAATATATTCAGTATAATACCGTGTTTCCCTGAAAATAAGACAGGGCCTTATGTTAAGGTTTACTCCAAAAGACACATGAGGGCTTGTGTTCAGGGAATGTCATCCTGATAAATCATGCTAGGACTTATTTTCTGGTGAGGTCTTATTTTCGAGGAAACACGGTAGCTGGTAGGAAACTGATTAGAAAGAGCTATATCATCTGTGGGTTGTCCAAACCCTTGGGAGACGCAGATAACTTTATGTGGCATCTTTACTAATAGGTAGCCATTTTATACAAAGACAGTTTATTTCTATTCTTAAAAAAAAATAACAAAAAATTGCTGGCTTGTTTGCACAATGGACTTCAATCTTTTTTTTCAAGTATATGATCCCAAAATTTTAAAGAGTAAATGGACCATACATTTTATATAGACCAGTGTTTTTTAGACATTTGGATCACACAGCCATTAACATTTTAATACAATAGCAACAACAATTAAGGTAGATAAAAAAGAAAGACTACTCAGCTTTTCATTAAATCAAACACATTTAAAAAAGAATGGAGAAAGAAAATGTGGTATAAACATACGATGAAATACTATTAAGCCTTTAAAAAGACAAAAACAAAAACAAAAACAAAAACCCTGACATATGGCAACATGGATGAAACTTCAGGATATTACGCTAAGTGAACTAAACCATCCACAGAAAGGCAAATACTACACAATTGCGCTTACATGAGGCATCTAAAATAGTTAAATTCATAAAATCAAAGAGTGGACTGGTGGTTGTCAGGGGCTGAGAGGAGTAGGCAATGGAGAGTTATTAATGAATGGTCATAAAGTCTCAGCCAGCAAGATGAATATACTCTAGTGTGCTGCTCTACAACATCATACTTACAGTCAACAATAATGTGCTGTACACTTCAAACTATGTTGAGGGTAGATCTCTTCTTAAGTATCCTCATCACCATGAAATAAAATTAAAAAGGAAATACCATCATCATCACTTATCTGAAAATTTTAGCAATAGTAATATTACTAATAACACAACCACAGAATAAAGGATAATCTGGTAAATATATTTTAATGTCCTAAAAATTTCACCATATAAGTGATTGCCACTCCTATTGTTCATGAGATAATCCTTAACCTGACTTACAAAGTTTCAGCAAAATCTGGCCCCTGCTTTAATTTATTTTATGATTTTATCTATTTTATTTTATTTATTTAGCTTCAGGTGCTAGATGGGGGAGACCACTTCACGGCCCCCGCCTTTTTAATCAGCATCATGTCTCATTCAACTTGCTTTTGTCCTCCACACTTCCTGACTTCTTTTGGTTACATAGTCTACAAAGTGAAGTCAAGAAAGATGACACGGTAGGGTTCACAAGATAATATTATATTGAGGTGATGGAGAAAATATTAGGATTTATTTTAATATTGGCTCACAATAATATAAAGGTGGACTTCGCTAATATTTTCAATAAGGATGACTTCCTGGGTACCTCTGTCAGAGGGTCCTCATGGAGAGTAGAGGAGCTCTCTGTGAAAGAGCAGGTGCTTGCAAACTTGGACTACTAGACGTGTTCATCCTTACTCTTCTGTCAACTTTCAGAGTATTTTAAAGTACAGTAGTCATGTAACACAATCTTTCTTTTAAAAATAGGTTTACCCGTTTACTAAGATTATACTGAGGTGGTTCTTTCAAAACAATGCTTTATATAATGGATTGCTTATAATCCTATAAGATGGGCAATGACTATCAAAATCTTCTGTAATATCCAAAGGTTTGCTAGTTAAAGCATAGCAAAATTCTTAGAAAATTTATCGTACTCCAATATGAATTCCTAAGATTTCCTTTTCAAAACTTGTACTGACATTTTCTATCAAATCATTCTCTTCAATTTCAAACCTACTCGTTACTTAAAACAAACAAACAAACAAACAAACAAACCAACCAACCTAAAAAATGCCTAATCTATTTGTGGTAACTGTAATGGAAAAACAAATGATACTTTCTTTTAAATAAACTCTTGTTATAGGTAGAGATCTCTTGAAGACAGATTTTTAGAAGTGTTCCCATCCTTATGATATAGATGTAGAAAGTTAAATGATTTTATCAGCTATAAATGTTCTTATCTCTGTACACTTTATGTCTATGGAAACAAAGTTTTCTAATCACCTAAAATTTTTTAAATAGAAATTTCTGTGGATTTTAGATTTATTTCTTAAAAAAATAAAAATATAACACACTCTGATTAGTTTGCCAGACAACTGATTGATACCCAGAAATCATAATTTGCTAGGCAAACTTTTATAAAAACTTTTGCTTACTGGGTAAATGGATTGAAAAACCAAAGTCATAATTTGGTATGTTGAACTAATCATGCAATTTTCTTATTTTGTGTACTATTACATTTTAAAACTATAATAGCCATTAAAAGTAGACATCAAAAGAAACTAGCCATAGAACAAAGAATTAATCACTGTAACACAAAGGGCTGAACCAAGATTTTTCAAACATAAAATGTATAATCTAGTCACAATTAACACTGCTAGTTTTTTTGTGTGTGTGAGTAGAAAGATTTCTGTACCATTCATATGTTAATAATATTTAAGCATTTATATTTTTGTTATTTTTATATTACCCACAAAACCTAAATATAACAGTGTATGTATACTGCTGATAAGTAAGTAAATAAACAACAAACAAATATTGTAGGATTCAAATTTTCAACTGATTGTT
Organism: Rhinolophus hipposideros; assembly: GCF_964194185.1. Taxonomy (NCBI): domain Eukaryota; kingdom Metazoa; phylum Chordata; class Mammalia; order Chiroptera; family Rhinolophidae; genus Rhinolophus; species Rhinolophus hipposideros. Next base: position 11,834,292 of record NC_138057.1, on the reverse strand, counting down.
GTACATGATCAAAATAAAATTTGGAGAACGATGCTCTGTTGAGGTGTGTTTCCTCTCACTCAGGATGTTATTCATACTTTACCACTTGCCTGAAAATCTCTTAGCCTCCTCCTTTAATCTCTCATTCTCATTACTTACCTCCTGTTCATCCATATCTCAGCTTACATGACACTTTCTTAGAGAAGCCTTATCTGATCTCCTTCAGAAGTTATTATATTCTCCCGTAGCTCTTTCTACTTTATCTTCACAGTACTTAAACACAAAATGTAATTTTGTATGCAGTTCTGTGATTATTTGTTTAATGTCTCTACCCTTCCCCAAACAAATGAAAAAACCTGGGGTCTCTGCTACAGGAAGGCAGAGTCCTGCATCTTTGATTCTGAGCCAGGCTGACATACAGTAAATGTTCAATAAACATTCTAGTCATGTGTAAATGAACGAATTGTGCTTAAAAATTTTATTATGAATGAATACCAATTCAAGGACTGATATTTGGGAATCATAAGTTGGATTAACCTTTTCATTTTTACAGATAATACAAGTGTAGCCTGAAGAGATGAAATTATTATGCCTTTTACATTAAATTATTATGCCTATTAGACAGTTCTGGGACAAGATCTTAGGTCTCCTCATTCCCAACCCAGAGTTATTAATGCTTTCATGTTGTATCAGTTTTTACACCATATTGATTTCTTGGGATCTGTTCTTTGCCTCCAAGTCAGTTATCAAGTTCACCATTGCAGAAATTGTGTTCAATCCAGGGTATTGTGGGTCATGCAGCTTATGTAATTCTGGGGACCCTCTTTAAGCAAAATAAAATTATAAAAACAAAATTGAATTGATACAATTCACAAAAATGAGTTGATACAATTGGTGATTGAATATACTAGATGTACTCGTTTCACCAAGAGGATTAGAAATAAATTAACTACTTAACAAAGAAATAACTGAAAATCATGAATACTGTCCTTCTAAAATCAAGTCTCACTCGAACTCCATCTATCTAGATTTTAATAATGATTGAGGCCACTCCAAAACTGCCTGACTTGATAGCAAGGGACCTGTGACAGAGCACAAATTGGAGAGGAAAGAGACAGTGATCTTAATTATTTTGGATTAAAATAAGTTACTTTTGCAAATTTTTCAAAATATGTGATCATATACACACATTGATAGAGCCCCTACCAGGACTCAGATAGGAAACAGTAGAAGTGAAGAATCTTTCAAATTAAGCTTCATTGGGTCTATAGTAAGCATTCCTCTGCTTATATTTTTTGTATGGTACCTCTTGAATTTTGCTCTCCTTGACCTGCTCTCCTTTGTCCTACTCTGTATTGTGTATGCTCAGTAAGTTGAATTTATCAAATTGTCATTTCTAACACCATCTTACTAGCTGCACTATTTTTCCCACCCTACTATCAATTTACTTGTTTTGGTTTCTCTCCTTTGGGATTTTATTCACATTTATAGATAGAAAAAAATACATCTTAAACTTAGAACATTTAAAAGCTTCTTTGGAGAGCCTTTTCACCTCTGAGTCAAGTTCAAAATATTTATTGCTCTTATGGCATAGAATGACACACCAGGGTATTATTCGTAATGCTCAAATGCTACACATGTATAGTCTACTCAAGGTACAACATTTAATCTTCTAAAGACTGCACATTCCCTTGCATAGGGAAGGAAATGAGAAGTTAGAAAGAGCAAAACATAATGCAGATAGATTGTTCTATAGTCAGCAGGTGTCCCTCTCTATAATGTTCTTCAAAGTCCTCAGCTTATTCAGCTTATTTCTCTAACCCACTTTTGTGTCTTGCATCTCTGCCTATTGCATTTGGACCATTTTCCATGACCCCTTGGCTCATTTCTTCCCCTATATTCACTTAAATGAAATAGAGAGAGAGCATTGGCTTTGGAGATAAATATACATCCAAGACTTATTAATCCCTCTTTAAAAATTACATTTTTATACTCAGCTCTCTGACTATGAACTCCATTCACACAAGAGTCACATCCTTTCCACGTTATATTCTTTATATGCCTAACCCAATGGCTTGCAGATATAAGACATTAAATGAATTTATGTAAATTTGGACTGATTTGGACTGTCATTATTTTGATTACTTACTAAAATTTGAAAGTATAGCATTTTAGCACTAAGAGAAGGAATTACTATGGCTACTGATAATAATGATTATTATTAATATTATGAAAATGCATTCTTTGCTTGATAAATCCTCTCAACTAATTGAGTGAATGTCAATTATTCGAGTCTTAATAATCAAATACATATATTTTGTCTTTTGGAAGTTTAACTGCTAAAGTGTATTCTTATATATGCATTCCATTTTTGAAAAACAAATCCCACAATTTATTTCTGTCAGGATGGGTACATTTCATGATACAAGATCTGACAATTCAGTTCCCGAACTCATCCTAGAAAAAGTGCCACAAGCCTCATTGCTGAATATCACTACAGTCATCTTTGAAGTACTCCCTTTGGGAAACTATGCATGAACACCAGTGCCTAATCCACCCTTCACAGCAATTTTGGAATCTTTCTAGAATGGCCATCAGAGCTGTCGTTGTATTACCCTTGATGTCCTGAATGTCATCAAATGTCTTCCTTTCAATATTTCCTTTATCTTCGGGTAAAGAAAGAAGTCATTGGGGGCCAGATCAGGGGAGTAGGGAGGGTTTTCCAATACAGTTATTTGTTTACTGGCTAAAAACTCCTTCACAAACAGTGCTGTGTGAGCTGGTACATTGTCGTGGTGCAAGAGCCATGAATTATTGGCGAAAAGTTCAAGTCATGTAACTTTTTCACACAGCCTTTTTAGCACTTCTAAATAGTAAACTTGGTCAACTGTTTGTTCGGTTGGTACAAATTCATAATGAACAATCCGTCTGGTATAAAATAAAATAAAAGATTAGCAATAGCGTTGTAACAAGTTCGCGAATTTAGTTGTCTGAACTCATACTTAGGCGCCTTCTCTGTGAAGTTTCGTCATCTTGTTTGCCAATTCTGATAGCCTTCTCTTTCAAGCACAGGGAATTATTGAAATTACAACTACACTCAAAATCCAAGAAAGTAGGTATGTGTCACCTACATTAGAAAATAAATTGACACTCCTAGTTCAACATGACAGAGCAGTATCACTCAAATATCTCCCTTCTTCATTCTAAAAATCCACAAAAGTGAGGAACATAAAGGTAAAAAAGAATAAATCCATAAAATTGCTAGGTGCAAGCAAAGTGTGCCAAAGGAGTAGAAATTCTAAGAAAATAATTTAAGATGTGACAGAAATAAAAATGTTTTAATGAAGAATCGTAATCCAAAGAATGGATAATACAAAACAGAAAAAAAAAAAAAATCAAGCACCTATGTCTTAAGTTTGCACACTAATTTTTTTTCTCTTTGTATACACTCTTTCAGAGAGCATTTATTCTTTGCAATGTTTCAAGCTAAGTTTCAGTAGGATTGAGAGTACTTGACCTACCAATTCTATCAGAGTAAATAATTAAAAGGCTTTATTTTATCTTTACAGCATCCTTATGAGGCTGGTGTGGTAGTCCCCATTTTATAAGTGAAAAAAAATGAGATTCAGATTATACTTCGTTATGTTATACTTCAAGTTAATGGTGAAGATTTCATTTCAATTCAGGTTTACTTGACTGCAAAATACTTGTCTTAACCACATGTAACTGATTATTCAGTGGACAGAGCTCTGAGGCTATGCTAATACTCACTAATAATAGATTGATATGCATTATGAATTAATGTTGAGAGCTTAACATTTTTTAACAAAATTATGACACTCCAAAAAACCCACTCCAAAAAACCCCAGCTTTTTGGGGGGGTGTTATTCAAGAATTATGCTAGTTAACTTCTGCAACATAAAAGTTAGTCATATATATACATATATACATAGTACACACACACACACATGCACACACACACTGGGGGTACCAAAAAATGTACACAAGTGGACACTTTGGTCAACGTTGCTCAAGCAGTAGTTCGCCGTAATCAGAAGTGTCTGGATGCTGATTGTAACCACTTTGAGCACCTCTAGTAATTGCAGAAATCAAACGTGACTTGTATTCATCTTTTGTTATTGATATTTGTTGAGTGTTACAATTTTAATACAGTTTCCCTTTCTTAAAATTTGTATACTTTTTTTGGCACCCTCTGTTTACATTAACCTTTGTTCAGTAGGAGTATTTTTTCACTTCTCCATTCAGAAAAAGTCAGTAAATCATAGGCGAAGTAATCAGAAAATTAATCCAAAAATTTCACAAGGAGCTCTGGGGTAAAATAAAAACAGAGGTATGATATTTGATGTGCTATTTGAAGCTAGGCAGATAGAATCACAGAAAATGTTCTGAACAAGAAAATCAAAAGTTAATTGAATATCTCAATCTCCAGATGCATCACTAGACTTTGGTTCAGATCCTGGAGGGAGCTCCTAAAGAATATGCAAAGTGACTTTCATCAGATTTTTTGAAGTTGAAAATAAAGCCTGTGCACAGTCTCAAGTCAGTGTATTTGGGAAAGAATGGATGACCTAAGAATAAGTGTGAAATGAATTGACAAGAGTTGATGGCATCCTGTCTCTCTCTCTCTCTCTCTCTCTCTCTCTCTCTCTCTCTCTCTCTCTCTCTCTCTCTCTCTCTCTCTCTCTCTCACACACACACACACACACACACAGAAACACACCACACCTGTACTAAGAGTCACAGCAAGAGCAACCTTGAGCTGCTTTAGTACAGACAGAAAGAGAAAGAATAAATTATGTTTCCAATCATAGGTAATCCTTTAATGTAAGCAATCTTAATGTATTTGTTACACCTGGATTCTAGAAAAATACATTATTCTATTTCATCATGCAATAGTTGTTCACTATTCATTCTTTCTCTTTTTTAAAATCAAAGTTTATTGGGGTTGACGATTGTTATTAAAGTTACATAGATTTCAGGTGAACAATTATGTATTACATCATCAATAAATCTCATTGTGTACTCACCACACAGAGACAGTTCTTTCATCACCGTATTTTTGTTCCCTTTTACCCTCATCTCCCTCACTCCACACCTCTTACCCTCTGGTAACCACTAAACTATTATCTGTGTCTATGAGGTTTTGTTTCTCGTTTGTTTGTCTTGTTCTTTTGTTGTTTTTGGTTTATATACCACATATCAGTGAAATCATATGATGTTTCTCTGCTTTTTCTGTCTGACTTATTTCGCTTAGCATTATAATCTCAAGATCCATCCAGGTTGTCACAAATGGTGCTATTTCATCTTTTCCTACTGCCGAATAGTATTCCATTGTGTATATATACCACAACTTCTGTATCCATTCATCTATCGAAGAACATTTTGGGTATTTCCATGTCTTATATATAAAGCTGCAATGAACATTGGAGCACACATGTCTTTATGGATAAATGTTTTCAGATTTTTTGGGTAGCTACCCAAGAGAAGGATTGCTGGGACATACGGTAATTCTATTCAGAATTTTTTGAAGAACCTCTACACTGCCTTCCATAGAGGCTGCACCAGTCTGCATTCCCACCAACAGTGTATGAGGGCTCCTTTTTCTCCACAGCCTCTCCAATTCTTGTTACTATTTGTCTTGTTGATGTAGCCATTCTAACTGGAGTGAGGTGATATCTCATTGTGGTTTTTATTTACATTTCTCTGATGATTAGTGATGCTGAACATTTTTTCATGTCTATTTGCGATTTGTATGTCCTCTTTGGAGAAATGTCTCTTCAGGTCTTCTGTCCAGTTTTCAATTGGGTTGTTTGTTTTTTTGTTGTTGAGTTTCATGAGTTCCTTGTATATTTTAAATATTAGCCCCTTATCGGAGGCACTGTTGTCAAAAATCTTCTCCCATTCAGTTGTTGCCTCTTTAATTTGTTGATGGTTTCTTTTGTTGTGCAGAAGCTTTTAAGTTTGATGTAGTCCCATTTATTTATTTTAGTTTTACTTTCCTTGCCTTTGGAGTCAAATTCATAAAATGTTCTTTGAACACAAGATACATAAATTTAGTACCTATGATTTCTTCGATGCAGTTTATTGTTTCAGGTGTCATGCTTAAGTCCTTGATCCATTTTGAATTAATTTTGGTACATGGTGACAGATAGCAGTCCAGTTTCATTCTTTTGCACGTGACTTTCCAATTCTGCCAGCACCATTTATTGAAGAGGCTGTCTTTTCTCCACTGTGTTTTTTGCTTCTTTGTCAAAAATTATCTGTTCATATTTATGTGTTTGTATTTCTGCGTTCTCAATTCTATTCCAATGATCTGCGTGTTTGTTTTTCTGCCAATACCATGCTGTTTTGATTATTGTAGCCCTGTAGTACAAGCTAAAGTCAGGGAGTGTGATACCTCTAGCAATATTCTTATTTCTTAAGATTGCTTTGGCTATTCGGAGTATTTTGTGGTTCCAAACATTCTGATGATTTTTTGTTCTATTTCTTTAAAAAATGCCATTGGGATTTTGTTGGGGATTGCATTAAATCTATATATTGCTTTGGGTAATATGGCCATTTTAACTATGTTGATTCTTCCAATCCATGAGCATGGAATGTCTTTCCATTTCTTTGAGTCTTCTTCAATTTCTTTCAAAAATGTCTTATAGTTTTCAGCATATAAGTCATTCACATCCTTGGTTAAGTTTATTCCTAGGTATTTTATTCTTTTCGCTGCAATTGCAAAGGGAATTGTTTTTTTTGTATTTCTTTTTCTGAGATTTTATTGTTAGTATAAAGGAATGCAATGGACTTTTGTACGTTGATTTTGTAGCCAGCAACTTTACTTTATTCATTGATTGTTTCTAACAGCTTTTTGGTGGAGTCTTTAGGGTTTTCAATATATAGCATCATGTCATCCGCAAAGAGTGATAATTTAACTTCTTCATTCCCAATTTGGATGCCTTTTATTTCTTTCTCTTGCCTGATTCTCTGGCAAGGATTTCCAACATTATGTTGAAAAGCAGAGGTAATAGGGGACAGCCTTGTTGTGTTCCTGAACGTAGAGCAAAGGGCTTCAGTTTTTCACCATTAATTAAGAGATTAGCTGAGGGCATGTCATAGATGGCATTTATTATGTTAAGGTATTTTACTTCTATACCTATTTTGTTAACTGTTTTAATCATAAATGTATGTTTTATCTTGTCAAATGCTTTTTCTGCATCAATTGATAGAATCATATGATTTTTGTCCTTTATTTTGTTTATGTGATGTATCACACTGATGGATTTGCATAAGTTGAACCATCCTTGTGCCCCAGGGATGAACCCCACTTGGTCGTGATAAATAATCTTTTGTACGCATTGTTGCATTCCATTTGCTAGAATTTTGTTTAGGATTTTTGCATCTGTATTCATCAGATATATTGGTCGGTAGTTTCCTTTTTGTGTGTTGTCCTTACCAGCTTTTGATCTAAGAGTAATGTTGGCCTCATAGAATGAGTTAGGGAGTACTGTCTCTTGTTCAATTTTTTGGAAGAGTTTGAGCAAGATTGATATTAGATCTTCTTTGAAGGTTTGGTAAAATTCACTAGTCAAGCCATCTGGTCCTGGACTTTTGCTTTTGGGAAGGTTTTGGATGACTGATTCAATTTTATTACTGGTGATCAGTCTGTTTAGATTTTCTAGTTCTTCATGTTTCAGCCTTGGAAGGCTGTATGTTTCTAAGAACTTGTCCATTTCTTCTAGGTTATTGAATTTGGTGGCATATAGTCCTTCATAGTATTCTTGGATGATCCTTTGTATTTCTGTGGTGTCCATGATAAAGCCCCCTTCTTCATTTCTGATTTTGTTAATTAGTGTCTTCTCTCTTTTTATCTTAGTGAGTCTAGCCAAAGGTATGTCAATTTTGCTACTCTTTTCAAAGAACCAGCTCTTTCTCAGATTAGTTTTATCTATTGTCTTTTTGTTCTCTATTTCATTTAGTTCACCTCTGATATTTATTATTTCCTTTCTTTTGTTGATCTTAGGTTTTGTGTGTTCTTTTTCTAGTTTTTTAAGGTGTAATGTGAGGTTACTTATTTGGGATTTTTCTTGTTTCTTGAGATAGCCCTGCAATGATATACATTTCCCTCTTAAAATTGCTTTAGCTGCATCCCAAAAATTTTGGTGGGATGTATTTTCATTGTCATTTGTTTCTATGTATCTTTTGATCTCTCTAATTTCTTCTTTGACCTGGTCGTTCTTTAAAAGTATGTTGTTTAATCTCCATGTATTGTGGTTTTTCCTACTTTCTTTTTGCAGTTGATATCCACTTTCAAAGCCTTGTGATCAGAGAATATGCTTGGTATGATTTCAATCTTCTTAAATTTGCTGAGGTTAGTTTTATGTCCCAATATATGGTTTATCCTTGAGGATGTTCCATGTGTACTAGAAAAAAAAATGTATAGTCCGATGTTTTAGGATAAAGAACTCTATAAATGTCATTTATGTCCATTTCATCTAATGTGTCATTTAGGGCTGCTATTTCATTATTTATTTTCTGTCTGGATGATCTATCCATAGCTGTCAATGATGTATTTAAATCCCCTAGTATAATTGTGTTTTGGTCAATTTCTCCCTTTATTTCTGTTAGTCGTTCCTTGGTATATTTCAGTGCTCCCTGATTGGGGGCATAAATATTGATGGCTGTTATGTCTTCTTGTTGTATAGTCCCCCTTACCATTATGGAAAGTCCATCTTTGTCTCTTGTTACCTTTTTTACCCTGAAGTCTGTTTCAGCTGATATCAGTACAGCTACACCTGATTTTCTCCGGATATCATTTGCTTGGATTGTCAATTCCCACCCTTTTGTATTGAGCCTATGCTTGTCCTTGTAGCTGAGATGTGTCTCTTAGAGACAGCATATGGTTGGCTTTAGTTTTTTGATCCAATGTGCTACTGTGTGCCTTTTTATTGGTGAGTTCAGTACATTTACATTTAGGGTGATTATTGATATGTGAGGATTTCCTGTCATTCTATCTTTAGTTTTCTGGTAAGACTGTGTCTCCATTGTTTCTTTGCCTTTTTTTGTTGTCTATGATTTCTTTTTGGTGGTATTCTATGATGCTTCCTTCTGTTTCTCCTTTTATTACAGTATATATTTCAGTTCTGGATTTTTTTTTTGTTTTTTTGAGTGGTTACCCTTAAGTTTATGTAAAAGAAAGTTTAATATTTAGAGTATTCCATTTTCGTCAGCATGCCTACTTTCTCCATTCCCATATTCCAGTACCTGCCTTTACTCTCCACCTTTTTTAAGTTTTGGTTGCCACAAATTGTCCCTGTTGATGGTGGTGGAATAGTCTACTTTAGTATTTTTTTGTAGTGCAGGTCATGTATTAGAAAATTCCCTCAGCTTCTGTATGTCTGGAAAGGTCCTTATTTCTCCTTCATATCTAAAGGATATCTTTGCTGGGTATATTATTATTGGCTAATAATTTCTCTCTTTCAATAGTTTGAATATTTGGTTCCATTTCCTCCTGGCTAGTATAGTTTATGCTGGAGAAATCTGATGAAAATCTAATGGGCTTTCCTTTGTAGGTTACAGTCTTCTTTCCCCTTGTTGTCTTGAGTATTCTTTCTTTGTCGTTGTTTTCTGACAGCTTCAGTACAATGTGCCTTGGAGAAGTCCTGTTGAGGTTGAGGTAATTAGCTGTTCTATTTGCTTCTTGGATTCTAGGATCCAGTGCTTTCCATAAGTTTGGGAAGTTCTCCTCTACTATTTGTGTGAATATACTCTCTGTTCCCTTCTCTCTACCTTTATTTTCTTGTAAGCCCATTCTTCTTTTTTTTTTTTTTAAATATTTTATTGGGGCAGGGGAACAGGACTTTATTGGGGAAAAATGGGTACTTCCAAGACTTTTTTCCAAGTCATGTTGTTGTCCTTTCAATCTTAGTTGTGGAGGCTGCCATTCAGCTTCCAAGGGACTCGAGGAATTAAACTGACAACCTTGTGGTTGAGAGCCCACTGGCCCATGTGGGAATCGAACCGGCAGCCTTCGGAGTTAGGAGCGCAGAGCTCCAACCGCCTGAGCCACTGGGCCAGCCTGTAAGCTCATTATTCTTATAGTGCTCTTTCTGATGGAGTCAGAACGTTCTTGTAGAGTTCTTTCATTTCTTTTAAGTCTCAAGTCTTTTTCTCCTTCCACTTGTGTTATTTCCAGTTTCTATCTTCGATGTCACTGATTCTTTTCTCCATCTGGTCAACTCTACTACCAAAGCTGCTATTTCATTCTTAATTTCTTCTATTGAGTTCTTAATCTCCAGAAATTTTATTTGGTTCTTTTGTAAAATTTCAATCTCTTTGGTAAAATGTTTGTGTTGTTCTTTGATTGTGTTTCTGAGTTCACTAAAATGCCTTTCTGTGTTTTCTTGCATCTTGTTGAGTTTTTTCAGAACTGCAATCTTGAATTCTCTGATATTTAAGTCACATATTTCCATATCTTTAAGTTCATTTTCTGGAGACTTTTCACTTTCTATCTGAGTTGTCTTGTTACCTTGGTTATCCATGGCAATTGATGATTTATTATTTCTCTTCCTAGACATCTACAGGAGTGGGTTCTACAACAGGTTGATAGGAAAAGGGCTTTCTTTTGTTTTCCAGTATGTGTTTGTAGAATGTTTTATTTTCTCTCCGACTGCAGCCTTATTTACTTTCTCACACTGTAGTGTTGTGTTTTCTCTGCACTATTTCAGCTTCTCACAGAATGGGGGGATTCCCTGGAAGGTAGGCTTCTCCTCTGTTAACAGTTCTCCTGGGTCATAGGGCACCACGTCCCTATGGGGATGCAGAGAGTTTTTGAAGTTCCAAAGCTCTTCCTGCACCAGATTCAGTGCCTGTTTGTTTCAGCAGTTCTCTTTACTCCTGCAGGGATCCACCCAGATAGGTGGGAACAGGGGCAGGGTGAGTTGTGAGAATTTGCCCAGAGCAATGGCAGCGACCTCCACCACAGCCAGTCCTGCTTCCACAGCTCCCTCCCCTTTGCTGGAACTAGTTGGGCTACAAATCTGTGTCTGCGAATCACAGTTCTCAGAACTGCAAATATTCTGTTCTTTTGATCTGACACTGCTACTGTTCCACTTTTAACACTGGGCAGGTGGGGGCAGGGTGAGCTCTGAGAGGATTGGGAGGGGGTGGCTAGTCTCAGTGCCTTAGGTTTTTATTCTCTGCTCAGCAGTGAGGGCTTAAAACACCGTTTGCAGCTTTCTGCCCTCAGTCTTTGCTTCGAAGTGTCTGCCATGTGCATTGGGTGCAGCAGTGTTATATGCTGTCCCCTCAGCCCTGTGAGCCATAAATGGAACTCTAGCACTCAGAGTTCTTCCTTCTCCCCCAGCTTCAGTAGTTCCAGGATGCAGCAAGCTCGGAGTACAGAGCTATGTCTGCATTCTGTGCCTGTGCAGCTCCGTCTCAGCACTTCTCCCTTCCCTCCTCCCGTGCTCGGGCAGTTTGCCCACCTTTAGGCGAATTCAGTAGTGAGCCTCTTCGTCTTGCCAGTGTGCTGTGCAGGGAGTCCTTTGTGAAGTTATAGCTGTTTAATTTGTAGTATAATCCAGTGGAGATTTCCAGAGGCTCATCTCACGCTACCATTTTGATGATGTCTTTCACTATTCATTATTTCAAATTGTTTTGTGTGGTTTTAAAACAATCCATCTTGTGTTGAAAATATAGAGACTTGTCCTATTTATCATCTCAATGGTTCCTTAATCAACAAGACAGATTTAAGTTCACCATTGTTGGGCTTGCCCCCAAATCACCCTCTTTCCAAGGACTTCCTTCTTTCCAGGCTGTCTCAGGCATCTTGTTGTGGAATTTGCCTCCTGCCCTCCAGGCCTTTTGAAACTGTCAACCATTTTGTCCTATTAAGTGTCTTTTTTATTGTATGTCTTATTTTTGGATGGTTGTCAGGAGGAGGATGGTAAAGATCAGTTTGGTGTTAGAGTCAAATATCCCGAACAGAATGAACCTTTCATAGTACCGGGTGAAATTGTTTGACATGATTGTGTTTTTATGCTAACAAAATATTGCTTTATCCTCCCTTTTTACTGTATTATAAAAGCTCCCATTTATTATTCTAACATGAAGTAGACCTGGATTATGGAAACCGCTCTTCGTTTTCAGGTTTCATAGATAGGTACCCCCATCCCCACTCAAAACCCTCAGAAATTCAGAAAAAGAAGAGAGCAAACAAGTCTTTTTTTATGTATGTGTATATATATATATATATATATATATATATACACACACACACACACATATACATGTATGTATATATACATATAAGTATATACATACATGTATGTATGTATTTGGTTTTTGACTTTATGTTTTATAAAGACATCTCCAGGAACAATTACTACTCAAGAAATATTCTATACGATGTTAATATGAAATTGATTTGCATGTGTTTAAGGGCTCATATTGTTACATACGGAGGGTTGCTTTATTACTTAACATTAACCAGGAATGATACACTTTCTTCTGACTCTCTGATATTATCATTCTAATACAACTTCATATTTGTGTAGGATTCAGTGCTAACACAAGTCTTCTTGTAGAAGAATACTTTATTACACAATTGAGTATAACTCCAACTCATGTGTAATGATTTCTTTTTGCCAGCTCAATTTTCTAGTTATTATTGATTGCCCACATTCTGTACATATTGCTCATAATAAAGAATGCTTGGTCAGATAATTACTGTGCTAGATGCTGGTAAATGTGGCAACACAATTAGCTTCAAAGAAAGTTAGTGTAATATCCCATCTCAATTCATCACAAACCCTATTGGTTTCCCTATGGACACATAAAGGGTCAGACTCAGCAGGTGTAAGAATAATTGTAACACTGTAATTGCTTTTCTATTAGTTGTCATCACTATAGAAAGGTGGTTAAGAATTAAGTGTGCTCTTTATCAAAATGATTAGGCTATTAACTGCAATTTTTTTTGGAGCTTGTTTTTATGATTATCTGATAATTCAACTCTTTTGCTATTCCTGGGGATACTTAATTTAAGAGCCTTATTCCACCTCTACCAACTGAGCAAAGTAAAGTAATTCCTACTTTCAATTTAATTAATTAAAAATAAAAAGCTTTGTTGATATTTTTTCTTTGTATTTCCGATGCATTGAAGAAAAATGAATTTCTCCATAAAAACAAAGCTTTTTCCCCAGTAATTACTGTATTTTTAATTTCCACAAACACTGTAGTGTTAGTCATCATGTTTTTATTGTTATAATAGTCAATAATCTTAAAAAATAATTGAATATTAAAAATTTCTGAGTGCAGTTTTCCCAGGAGACCCACACTCTTTTAAAAGCAGTTAATATCTATAATGTGTATTTGGTTTGAAAATTTTTAGATGACAAAATTTTTATTTTAATTATCAGTTTATTATTAGTAATGGTTTATTATATTACATTTAGTTCTTTTATTCAGACAGTATAGCAATTTAAATCTTTTTGCTTTTTTCCACATCATTTCAACATTAGAATGGTTCCACTTAAAATAAAATCTGTTTTATGTATATAAATTGAAAACCATTTTGCATTGGTTTTATCTGTGCACATAATCAAAATGGAATTATATTCTGTGTGTTTCAGTGTGTCTAGTATGGAATGGATCATCTCACATTCAGTTGCTGTATTTGATAAGACTGCACATTTGCTTTTGGGATCTTCTATCTGATGTTGGTTTAAAACAAAGCTCATTAAATCATGGTTCCCACCTGTTCAGTAGCTCTCATTGAGGATAAATGCAGTGCATATCTGCTTAGCGTTCTACATCTGTAAGAGTGCCTATCTCCTTTTTTTTCTTTCTCTTTCTTTTCTTTTTTTTCTTTTGTGTGTAAGATTATTTCTGCTTTGTGTGATATTGAATATAGGTCCTTGATTTGTTTCCCTTGATGAGAAAGTTTTCAGGGTTTCAGTATCTCACTGAGCACAAGCTTAAATATTAAAATAATGATATAGTTCTACATTCTTCAGAAAACTATTTTTAGATAAAAGGGAATCACACGTATTCTATAGTACTATCACAGAATGTGGTTAACCTCTCATGAACTTGGATCTCAGGATGTAGGATAATAGACGCAGTAATATATTTAGTACTTCCTATTCCTTTTAGTCTTTTCTCCCCTCAGTCCATTTTTTCATTTTCGTTTTTTTTTTCTTCTTTTCTGTCAGTAGAAAAATGCTCGTGATAGGAAAAAAGAATATTAAGCTCTGTGGCTTGGCTGCTGTACTACTAAGTTGGTGGCAGAATGAATCAGAAAATATATCCCTAATTGTACTTTTACTTTTTATTTAAACCTCTGTTATCTCAGAATTTAGACCGAAACTCCTAAGCTGAAAATGTGTAGCATGAACCTCTGCATTCTAAAGAAGGTACAATGAGTGCAGATGCAGTCACTACTTATCTCCAGACAGTGTTTACAGTAGACTGGAGATTGACTGAGAAAACTTTCTTTGGAAATAACTCATTGGAGTAAGAATTTGCATGATTTTCCCTTCTGTCATGCAGGGTGGCATGCGGGGTCTCTGGTCCAGTTCACCACATTAGAACGCAGGACATGGTAAGACCAAAAAGGAACACCCACAGAGCCATAGATAGGGAAGTCACACCACTATATTCTCACTGGAGGCTGGGTTGGAGACATAGGAAGCAGGAGACACACTATCCTCAACCTATTGTCCACTTCTCTCTGGCAACCAACCTCACTTGCTAGCTGCAATCCTCTGTGCTAACTGCAATCTGCTCTTGTTAGCTTAGCCACCATCTTCTTGCTAGCCCCCATTTGCTGCTAGCATAACCATAGCGCTTATATTAGTGGCCAATGGCTCACTGGTTGCAGTTGATGGCCAACTAGCCACAGCTGATGGACATCCAATCACAGTTGATGACCATTTACTACCCGAGTGAGTACCTTTCCATGTGCTGGTAAGAGCCTGGAAACTGCACTCCTGGCTCTGTCCCCAAACCTTTCTTCAGGGGTTGGGGCAGGAAAAGACTCCTCTCTCTCCCCCCAAACAAGGCTGAGTGAAGGAATCTTAAGAAAATTACTCCCCAATCTTGACCTGCCTACTGGAAGGGGGGCAGGCATCCTATTTCTGGATTGGGTGCTTTTTGAGTGGCCAATCCTAGTCCTTCCCATGCTGCTACTGGAGATTAATGCAAAAGAGTTCTTAATCCCCAGCAATATGAGTTTTAAACCAACCAAGAAGTCAATGGCTACCTCCTACCTCCATAATTTTGAAGGTAGAAGATTGGTTGGTATCATCTGATTTGGGCAGGATAAGGCAAGAAAAGTCAGCAAGGGCTAAGTATTACCCAGAGTCCTAACAGTCTTAACTCACTCAACAGGGCTGGCCAATAAACTGAGGGCTTGTGGCAGGCAGGAGCTAGAGGTTCCTGTTGGGGACAAAAGATGGAAGACATTGCTAAGTGGCCAGGTAGGGGATACATCAAAGAGTCAGGGAAGATGAAATGAGAAGATCCCTGCAGGAGAGCAGAGAAGGGGGACATTGTAAGCACAAATTAAAGTCAACATTTGGATGGAGCCCTTGATGGGGGCGGGGGGAGAGGAAGGGACAAAAACCACATTAAAGACAAACACTTGACACATAGAGCACTTTGCCCTTCTTCCTCCTAGTCCTGCTTCCCATGGCCCCAACCTTATACCAGTCAGAAGCAGAAGAGGGGTGGGGGAAGAAGTAGAAAAGTTAATTGAATGGGAAATAAAATAAAGTGCATGTCTCCCTTTCCCATTGTCCAGTCTGCAAGTTGTCAGTCAGGCCTGAGCAGAACAAGAGGGAAGAGCCTCAACTCAGATTCTAAGTTGAAGTTTTGACTTGAGCGCCCTCAGTATAGTTATAGCAGAGATGGAGATCTGATCAAGATGCAGGCCAGAAGTAGGTAAGCGAGCTAATAAAAAGTGTGTTTGTAGGCATTGGTGGGAAAAAAGAGAACTGTTTTCTGATTATACCTTACCTGGTTCAGCACAGTCATAAACCAGTTCCTCATTTTGGGCACAAGTTCTTTTATCCATTCATCCATCCCGTTGTCTTTTGGTTTATAGTCCTGGTTTTTATTTGAGGATTCTATCTGTTAAGAACTCATATTTCAGGGAAAGTAAACCCCTTCCTGACTCTATAAACGAGGCATATGGCCCCAGCCATAATACTTCAACATAAGCTCATCTCCTGGACACATTATTAGCTCAAAGATGAGCAGTGACTAGATGTCTGTGACTTGGAACCCTGGAACATGGTTCAAGGCTAGGTTGGCATGGCAGCTGCAAGCATCTGGATCCCCCTGCCCCATCGATGCCCTCAGCACCTAGGATTCTCCTTCTGGGCCCACACCCAATGCAGTGCCCTGTCCATTTAACTTGGATGTGTGCTTCTCCTCCACCCTTTGGATACATGAAAGGTAAGAAGACTTCATTCATGTTTCTGAGGCAAAGGTTGCCAGGGAGATAGGCAAATATAATTAAATGTCCCCTTCCAGAATATCTCAGAATACCACCAGGTCACCAGTGACAGAGCTGGTATAATTGAGTCTTCAAGTATTGCTTAATTTTTAATGATGAAAATGCTGAAGATGATAATGTTGTTTATGTTTTCAAAGTCAAGGTCATAAGGATCTAAAGAGATACGAGGGACTCAGTATGGCTCAGAGTGTGATTAAATAAGAAGTGTTTTGGGAAGATCCCCATCACCAACCAGAATATTCAGTAATTTTTGGATATTTCTACATAAATTGCATTTCAATTAGAATGTTACTCAATTCGCTACTCTTTATTGCATGGGGGCAAAAGCAAAATAACTCCATCTCTTTGAAATGGAAGCTTTGATCCAAATTGCATGGTAGATGAAATGATTAAAGATGGCTATGGAACTTCTAGGATCTGTGTGATTTGTATTATATTACCTCTCCCCAAATAGAATGTGACCCGAATGTAAAATCCCCTGAACAGCCAACACAAGCAGTTTATATATCACTGTGGGGATACAGTCCCAGAGAGCAATTTCCAGGCTCTCGACTTCACGTGGAAAAGTGCTAGCTCAGGTAGTAGATGGTCATCAGCTGTAATTAGTAGGCCATCAGCTATAACCCGTTAGCCATTGGTCACTGATATAACTTCTGTGGCTAAGCTAGCAAGCACAGATTGCAGCTAGCAAGTTGGTTGGTTGGTTGGCAGAGAAGCGGATGGCAGATGTGGCTAGCAAGTGGGGTTAGCAAGAGTGGATGGTGGATTGCATCTTGTGTGGATCCTACTTCCTGTATCTTGCCCTGCCACCAGTGAGACTAGGGTGCAGGAAGACAGCCTGTTGGGGTACTGGCGAATGATTGCTTTTATGTCATGACCAGCCGCCATCGAGAATATAGTGGTATGAACCCCCTATCCATGGCTCCGTTGGTGTTCCTTATTGGCCTTGCCATATCCTGCATTCTTGTGCGAGGAGTGGGAGCTGAGACCCTGCATGACAATCACTCAACTCTCTCACATGGGGTTTGAACTTTTCAAGAATGCAATGCGAGCAACCATGAAACTCCATACAAAGGTAGTTTACCCCTCTCCAAGTTCACGTCACACTAATTTGACAAATATGAGTGATTGTAGAAATGATGTTTTTCTGAGCAAAAGTGATAAATTCTTCAACTACGCATATTTAAGCACACTCCAGCCTCCTGTGGAGATATCGGGAGTAGTACTTATGCTAGTTTGGGTTATAGGTCTCCCTATAATGACTTAGACAATGTTTTAAGGACAACTGAAGCTATATCTCTTAGAATGTTATGGGGCAGTTCTATTTATCTGTTTAAGACTCCTGCGTGTATGCCAGCTCCCTGGAAGGATGACAACACCAGCTGTGAGGCTCATGAAAGGTGTGTGCCAGGCAGACACCCAAAACACATTATAACATTCTGCAGTGCGTACAGAAATCTAGGACACGGGGAGAAACCAAATGTGGGTTTTTGTATTAAGTTTGGAAGGGATGGCATTCATTCTTGGCACCAAACATTTTATATCTTATTTTTATAACTAACCATTCTGGGTAAATAAATAGAATGTAAAATCTGTATGTGCTCTAAATTCCCAAAATATGAAATTGTACATATTTAACATTCATATTTTTGGAGTTAACTTATTTTTTAACAATAGTAGTTTTATTTAACTTTGTCCTATGTATGTTAAACTCCAGAGGCACAGAAGCATTGAATTTCTACAGGTAACTGTATAGTTTATTTTATACTTTTCATTCAGTTCTGCTAAAAACGTTTTCTCGATAATGCTGATTAAGTATTTAGCTACCTTTTTGTTATTTGGAGATCATGTTTTATTTAGTAATAACAACTGCTATGAGATAGTCTCTGTTTACCAGTGAATGATTACAAGTAAAGCAGAGAACAATTGCCTCATAACAGTACAGCCACTCACTTTTCAACATCTGCTTTCATTGTCTTAGCTATGCTGTTAATGTATATGTATTTTTCTGCAAACAATTGTTGCAGGTAATTCTCTATAGATTTCTATAAACTTGCTCTGTATGTGTTTGTGATTATTGTCAGAGCTTTCCTGTGTCCTTTGCCAGACAGACTGAATCAAAATCTCTAGAGTTGAACCTAAGAATCTCAAAAAACAAAACAAAACAAAACAAACAAACAAAACCTTCCCCAGTTTAGGGAGCCACTGTTTTAAAGTGAATGGTAATAACAAATTTGCTAAAGTATTAGGGAGATCTGTAGGTTTTCATTTTTCACCTGTTAAAAGGGCAAAGTTCTAGACTCTGAAAGAAACACACTGAATATCAAGCTCTATGCATTTAGAAGATTATGCAGCAAATTAGAAATGAAACAGAATGACTACAGAATAGTCATTGAATTGAAGGATTTCAATCGTAAATGTACAAGTCTTCTAAAAAAACAGAAATTTTATATAATACCCAGATATTTTCATCACGAAAATGTAAACAATGTTTACCACAATAATAATTCTCTGCAATGGCCAGGTGATTTGTTGTTTATATGTACTTTGATACTTGTATCTCTTTTGGTGTTTAGAACTGTGAAAGATAAGGAAGGTTTGGGGATCCTTATTTTGAGACTCAGAGTTCCTTGAAGGTTATAGAGAATTGTGTCCAAAGTACAGAAATCCATATGTGTTGACCTAGTTCATCAGTTGCCAAATTTGAAAGACAGAACTAAGAAGTTAGGAGATTGTGTTATCAGTCATCTCTCATATATTTTTTAGGATGATGGGGTATATATAGTGGATATTCTGTAAATGTTGAACTTACAGGGGAGCTTTATATGTCTAGAAATACTTTGAGGTTAAACCCTCATTCCTTAAAGGATTACTGAAGATAACAATGTTACCTAAATGTGTAGGTTGGAAGTGATGTTAAAGTGAACTTAGTCTAGTTCCTTTTGAGGGTCAGAGAGTTATGTAGTTAGCTTAGTAATTCAAAGCCAGGCTGACTAATGTTTGGAGAAAAGACATCTTTCCTATTTTTTCAGTTATGGATTGATAAAAAATAATAAAATACATTGATGGGTGATTTATATTAGTTCAACTAGCTAATATTTTCAACTTTAAAGTGCACTTTTCCTGCACATTGAATATTTTATAGTACTTTGAATCAAAATGATATCTTTCTTCCCTAAATAAATTATTGTAAAACTGAGATAAAGTTGATGATTTTACTTATAAAGAATGCCATCCCTGCCAAAATTGTTTGCCATCTTTATTTGAGCTCTAATAATGATGTTTTCAAAGCAGGAAAAGTGAACGATTTCCCTTTAGTTTCTTTATAAAGTTTAACTATTTTTACTTTGCTATTATGGTAATAGGCATCAAATTACATAAAATGGTATTTTGAGGGAGCTTTCTCCTGGTTGATTTTAAATCATTGTGTTACGTACAAATTTTAATGTTTAAATTCTCCACAAGTTATTACATTCATCAATATATGTGATTAATGCATTATAGGTATAGAAATGTAAGATGAGAAGTAAATACCATGTACTTTTTATAACCTAGAAAGCTAATGAATGTGTGACATTTTAGAGGAAAGATTAGCAAAAATGTTCTACCCTACAATCAAAATGCTGTCTTCATAGTTAAAAAATCATTGTTTTGTAGCATTGTGAAATTCTTATATGAAGATGTTGAAGTGGAAATATACCACAATGGTGTATGAAATATTTCGCTATGGTAATAATCTGAAAACGGGAGAATTTGTCATCTTTGACTCAATTAGTTCCAACAAGACTGGGTAAAATATTTGCTATAGTAAATATTTGCTATAGTAAATATGGTAAATAAAAGTCTAATGTGAAATAATCCTCTTCTGTCTTTCCAGAAACTTTCTGTGAGTCTCACCCTCCATTGATGTGGAGGAAGAAGTGGCCAGACCTTGAAATTGTACCTGAAATGACAGCCAGTTTGGTATGAAGTTAACTCTACTGAAGGTAAAGTGGAAGGATGGAGAAAAGCTATGTCTTTAGTAGTGTTGCTCCTGGATCAAATCAATGACAAAAGTTTATCTCTTTTTGCATCTACTTATCAAAGCCAATTAATGTCCTTTATTTTTTTAAATCTCTTTGAGTTGGATTTTCTGTTGCTTGTTAATGAATGTCTCTTAACTGATAGATAATTTTAAATCTCAAATTGTACCACATTCTGCTGTGGTTGATGCTGCATTTTTCTACGAGTTTTTATCAAATGATGTAAATGTTGTAAAGCCTGAGGCTATATAACTGTAACTAGTTATGAAGCTAACAAATAAATAAACTCTAGGTAGGAAAACAGCCTCAACAGGATTATTATAAAATTCCTGGAGGACTATCATGAAGAATAAATATGAATGCCTTTAATTGCTTTATAGTTTACACTACTGACATGTAGTATCATGACCAGTGTTACAGATGAGAGCAGATAAATATTACTCAAGAGAACACATTTATATCCATATCTACTATAAAGTTATTTTCTAAAAATTGCATTTGTGTTCTGGTTACTTTCTCAGAAAATGAATACTTTATTTGGATATACAATAGTATGGAAAGATTTGTCAAACTTTATTTCTTTGTAGAAAGCTTGGCTACCCTTATATGACCTTTAGAGGATAGACCAATCTAGAACCCTGGCACAAAGTCATCTTTTTGAGCTTCATTTACATGTGTTTATCTTTTAGGAATCAACACATTTGTCTAGTGAACAATTTATATGGGGAAGTTATGATGTTGCATCTTAGAACATGTAGTCTTCCTGAGAGTTCAACTTCACCTTACCACTTGGTTGATAACCACTCTTTTTTTCTGAAATATGAGTGGTTTATGTTATGAGCTTCAGATCTACTCTCAGGACATAGTAATAAATAGTACCAGCCATCCATGGAAAACAGGTCCTTATTTTTTCTCACTCTCTTGATGGTATAAGTATTGATATGACTTCTAAAAGCTTCTTCTAATAAGCATTTGTGGGTTCTTCCAAACTTGTCTCTCCTTTCTCAACTTAACCTGTAGGCCCCAGTGCCCCTCAGCTACTCTCTGGCAGTAGCTCATTCTTATGTTGATCCATTATTGAGACTAAGCTGTGCCTACCCTAGAGTTTTGGCACATTTGACCATACATCCCTGGAGAGCTGGTGATAGTTGTGGAGCTTTCAAAGTCCTTACTTATACGAGTTACTGAGCAGAACGCTGGGAGGTGTGGGCATAGAGGAACTCTTCTTGAGGGAAGAAAGAGTTGCGAACATAAATTTGATTCAAGGTTGATAGATGAAATCCTATCAGTGGGGTAGCTATGAGCGTAGAATATTATATCTTTTTCAAATAACCTATGATCATGGATCTCGAATTTATGTTTGAACTCTAGGATGAAGGACTATAAAAAGAGAATAGGAACATCAAATGTCTTTTATTTGTATGTCCTTGGCAGACAATGATAGTGTAACATATTAATAACATTGATCTCTATGGCTTCTACTCTGGATGGGAACTGTGCTAGACTTCTGTCCAACAATTACAAGAACATTCAGGCTTCATAAATGAAGGTCATTAGCACCTTTGATACTGATATAAGCAGACATTGGACATTGGCGGCCTTGGTGCAGACATTAGCAGTCAGTGATGGTATTTCTGGTAGACACTGTGAAGGGCATTTTGGGGGAAATAAAAACATAAAGTGTAATTCTTTTTTCCTGTTTTCTTTTTGGATTATATGCTAAGCATATGTTTATCTCTTAAAAATTTGCTAAACTGTTTTATAAAGCAGCTATAACAATTTTTTTGCATCTGTTATATTTTATTTAGTTTTCAAAACATTTTTTTCAATTAGTTGGCATAAAATATTATATTAATTTCAGGTGTTTAACATTGAGATTAGACATTTATGTAATTTATGAGGTGATCACCCTGATAAATCTAGTACCCGTACCCATTTGACACCATACATAATTATTACAATATTATTGACTGTATCCGTTATGCTATATTTTACATCCCCATGACTATTGTATAACTACCAATTTGTACTTCTTAATCTTTTCCCATGTTTTACCTACCTACACAACACCATTCCCAGCTGGCAACCATCAAAATATTCTATGTATCTATGAGTTTGTTTCGGTTTTGTTTGTTTATTTTGTTTTTTAGAGGGAATTGACAGTAGATTAGATGAAGCAGAGGATTGAATCAGTGATTTACAAATTAAGGAAACAGAAAACACCCAACCAGAAGAGCAAAAAAATAAAAGAATGCAAAAATTTAGGACAGTTTAAGAGGCCTCTGGGACAACATCAAGTGTACCAACATTCGTATCATAGGGGTAAGAAGGAGAAGAGAGACAAAGAGAGAGAGAGAGAGCAAGGAATTAAATTGTAATTTAATACACATTTACACAAGGAAATGAGGAAACAGAATTCATATTGCGCTTGTAAGGATCATGCTTTTGCAAACATGTGAAACAACCTTTAAGGATTCTGCAGAGGGTGAAGTAAAATGATATGTATAGATAATATATGTGGAATACCTAACATATACTAGGCACTAGGCAGTGTTCTTAACATTTAATCTTAAAATAATTCTATGAAGTAGGTACTAAAATTATTTTTCCATTTTACCAGTGAGAATAATGGAGACATTTAGTACCTTGCCCAAGATTGTAACAGAGCTGAGATTACCATGTTTCCCCGAAAATAAGACCTAGCCAGACAATCAGCTGTAATATGTCTTTTGGAGCAAAAATTAATATAAGATCCGGTTTATATTATATTATATTATATTATATTATATTATATTATATTATATTATATATCCTGTCTTATTTTACTATAAGTAAAATAGTAAAACATTTTACTATATATTTTACTTATAGTAAAATAAGACCGGGTCTTATATTAATTTTTGCACTAAAGACGCATTAGGGCTGATTGTCCAGTGAGGTCTTATTTTCAGGGAAACAAGGTAGAAGCAAGGAGTTTGACTCTAGTTTTTAGCCTTGTGCTTTTTAAAATTACCAGGATTCCTGGACTATGTAGGAGTACTATTGTAATACTAGTTTTTACCCCAAAGCAAATGTAGACTTTGGAAATTCAGGTTTATGTAAATGGGTGCACTATACAGTTTGGGGAATTAAAGAGATGAACATACCTTTAACTTGTGGATGAGATAATACCTTTCTCTATTTCATCTGGTGATATTATTGTGGCCCCATCATAGAGATCAGAAGTAACTTTCTTCCTTCCCTGGAGATTAAAGGTACATTTATTCGTTCATCAATTCAAAACAGCTGTTTTACGAGTAACTGTCTGCATACCACACGTTACACATTGTAGTGGGCTCCAGGATGCAGCGACAAACAAAGAACAGATAGAAGTTCTTCTGACAAAATTACTTTCTAACAGGTAACTAGGAGCTAAAGAGTTGTGAACAGTGGTTAATTGATTGATTAACAGCTTCAAAGAGAAGTGTTTGAGGAGCTAAATATTCTGTGACTCACAGCTAAAGAACTAGCAGAGGGTGTCTTAAAAACTAATTAACATATACTGTAGGGTCTGATGAACCTTTATATCCTTTCTACTTATCTCTCTGTCTTGTGTTTCTATTGTCTTATCTTCCTGTACATGTCCTCCATTCTGTTTTCATCTTTCACTCCTTTTCTCTTAAGAATTTAATTAAATAGAAAGTAGCTAAATTAAGTATTTTTATTATTTCCCTGCCCCCCCCACCAGCCCAGAAGCCTGATTATATATATATATATCAACTATATATCAAAAATCTATCTATCTATCTATCTATCTATCTATCTATCTATCTATCTATCTATCTATCTACCTACCTATCTATCATCTATCTATATCAACTCTAGAGAGACAAATAAGTCTCTGAGCAGAAGCGTTCTCGTCTTCAGCTGAGAAGTTATGCCAAATGGCTAGATGTTCAGACGCCACATGGAGTGGGGAAAAGAGCAGGGATATTGCCGATTCCCCAAAGCCAATGAAGATATCCATAAGAGAAAGAGACAGCTTTAAACATATGCCACTTCCAGAGAACTGAAGCCAAATTTCCACATTACCCATCACTGAGAAATTTAACTCAATATTTTAATCCTCTTTTTTCTTGTTTTTTTTTCTGATGGTAAAAAAGAAAAGAGCAATTATAAATTCCTTTCCCAATGGAGGGAGAAAGGGAAGTTTTAACTTTAAACCAATAGTAAAATTTTGACTATTACATGAGACAGGGCATCTTAATGACTAAATGCGACTGAATTGTGAGATTTAAAATGACCTGAGGACATTTTATATTGCATAAAAGTGATCAGAAATTTATGATCTTTGCCCGAGTCTTCCTTGTAGGGCAGGAGATGAGCCAGCCCAGAAGATCAGATGAAAGGGACAAGAAGACAAACAAAACTTTTCTTTCTGAAAATTTTGCTTTTGATTTTATTCCATTCATAAAACACTTATGTTTGTTTAGAATGAGAATGAATATCTCTAGGGTGTATACTGGGAATAGATTTGCTGGGGTATAGATTATGTACATTTTTAACGTAATGTTAATTGTTTTTGACCAAGATGGCCTGAATATTTCCCTCAACTTGGCTAAACTTCAGATATGCTTTCTCCTTCCTCTAAGCTCTTGACTTCCTCCTACCTCCTCACCCCAGGTCTTACAGAATCCCGATGGCCTAAATATAGGTCCCTCCTTCTCTTATCTTCATGCATTTCCTGGAGCAAACTTATGCTGTAAATCCTTTCTCTGCCTATTTGAGATGTAAATATATATATATTTTTAAATTTGTTTATTAGGGTGACAATTGTTAATGAAATTACATAATTTCAGGTGTACAATTCTGTATTACATCATCTATAAATCCCATTGTGTGTTCACCACCCAGAGTCAGTTCTCCTTCCATCACCATATATTTGATCCCCCCTTACCCTCATCTCCCTCCCCCACCCCCCTTCCATACCACCCTGAATGCGCCTGATCTCGCCTGGTCTCTAAACATTTTTAATTGAGGTAACATTGGTTTATAACATTATATAAGTTTCAAGTGTACAACATTATAATTTGGTATTTATAACATAATAGTGTGCTCACAACCAAAAGTCTAGTTTCCATTTATCACCATACATTTGACCCTCTTTACCCATTTTTTCCTACTCCCGCCCCCATTTTCCTCTGGTAACCACCAATCTGTTCATATCTATGAGTTTTTGTTTTGTTTGTTTATTTTGAAAAATAAACATATGAGTGAAATCATATTATTTGTGTCCTCTTCTGTCTGACTTATCTCCTTTAGTACAGTACTTTCAAGGTCCATCCATATAGCAAATAAAATATTTCACCTTTTATGGATGAGTAATACATAAACATTTATATTGCATCTTCTTTATCCATTCATCAGTCAATGGACACAGATTGTTTCCATATCTTGGCTACTGTAAATAATGCTGTAATGAACATAAAGGTGCACATTTCTTTCTGAATTCTTGTTTTCAATTTCTTCAGATAAATACCTAGACAGCCACATGCAAAAGAATGAAACTAGACCACTATCTTCACCATACACACAAATTAATTCAAAATGGATTAAAGACTTGAATGTAAGACTGGAAACCAAAAAATTCATAGAAGAAAACATAGATTCTAAGCTTATGGGCATCAGTTTTAATGATGTTTTTGTGGAATTGACTTTAAAAGTAAGGAAAACCAAAACAAAAATAAACAAATGGGACTACATGAAACTAAAAAGCTTCTATACAGCAAAGGAAATCATTAACAAGATGAAAAGGCAACCAACCAAGTGGGAGAAAATATTTGCAAATAATATTTCCAGTACGTGGTTAATATCCAAAATATATAAAAGACTCATACAGCTTAACAAGAAAACAGCACCCCAATTAAAAAATGTGCAGAGGGCTTGAATAGATGTTTTCCAAGGTAGATGTACAGATGGCCAACAGGCACATGCAAATATGTTTAACATCACTAATTATTCAGAAAATGTAAATTAAAACCACAATGAGATGTCATCTCATATCTGTTAGAATGGCTATAGTCAAAAATTCAAGTAATAACAAGTGTTAGAGAGATGTGGAGGAAAGGGAACACTTGTCGGTGGGATTGTAAATTGGTGCAGCTATTATTGAAAACATTATGGACGTTCCTCAAAAAAAATTTAAAACATTAAGGATATTTACTCTTTTAAACAAATCAAGTTTTGACTTTATTGATCTTCCCTATTGCTTTTCTTTTTGCTACTTGATTTCTTATCTTTATTATTTTCTTTCTTATATTTGTTTTGAGTTTTTTTATTCATTCATTATCTTCTTGAGGTGGAAACGTAAATATTAATATTAACCCTTTCATCTTCTCTAAGCATTTAATGTTATAAATTTCCCTCTAACCAGTGCTTTAGCTGCATCCCACAGATTTTCACGTTGTTAATGTTTTCATTATAATTCACTTGAAACTATTCTCTATTCTTTCTTGTGATTTGTTATTTGACCTATGTGATATTTGGAAGAGAACTGTTTAATTTGCAAATATTTGTTACTTACTACATATCAGGTTTTATAGATTTCTCATTTTTTCCACTGTGTTCAGACAATATACACTATTAGATTAAACAATTTTGAAAGTTGTTGGGAGATAATTTTGTGGATCCTTGTTATGGTTCACTTTGTTAAAATCCCATATGCCCTTGAAAAGAATGTGTTTAGTACAGTTGTTGGGTATAATGTTCTATAAATATCAACTAGGTAAAGGTAATTGGTAGTGTTTAAATTGTTTATATACTCCTTGATTCTTAAAAATTATGTCTTAAGCAGTAAGTTAACCAAATTTTGCATGCAATTTCAAGAGTCTGAGTCACTGTCTCATAAAAACACACACCTGAATTTTGATTAGTATATGAGGTGCCTCCTGTGGTGCTAACTAATCAACTGTTGCATAGATTCCCTGCTAGATGATAGCTATTTTATACATCTCATTGCTAAGTGGGATGTTCTGAATCTAAGCAGCTTTCCCTCAGAAGGCAGGTGGTTCATATATTGACTGTGCTTGGTAGTGCTGTGACTTCCTGTTTATCTTTCAGTGTTCTCTGGATCAGATGATTTTCATAACAGTCTCAGAGGGTAATGTCCGGAGGATCCCCTGCTGAGAAAACCAGTCACTGGATTCAGAGCAAGTTTATTAGTTTGCCTTCCATGAATGGCAAAGTAGAACAGTGCACCAAAGTTATATGAAGGTACAGATAGGGACAGATCCAGTCAGGAAACCTGGATGGCTGCTGTTTTGCCTACACCATCACTTGTGCTGGAAGCAGATTTGTTTAGTCTCTAACCCCTAATTAATGAGAGAAATGTACCATATTTTGCCTAATGATCTGTCATTTTACTAATTTGATTTAGAAATTTTCTTTACTTCTGTGAATCCATATGTGGAGGACATCCACTAGAGAAAGGCAGACGAATGTTCAGTATCCATTACAAACCAGATGCTGCCTGACTGGAAGTAAGAAATATGTAAAACTGTGGCTGGAGCCAGCCTACAACCTACTGTCCACTCGTGAAAAGCAAATTGGTACACTATGTCATTATTGACACTTTCGTTTGCAATCTTATCTTTTGTTTACCCATCTCAGGAATTTTCAATATATTTTCAACAAGAAAAATGGTACGCAATAAACCTGAGTTGAGTTTCACAAAATTCCCAACAAGAAAAAAATGTTCATTTATAACTGGTCAAGCCTGCATGCTTGAGGGTCTCTCAGAGATTTCTAGACAGTAAATGATGATATAATACTATTCTTTCCTTAGCACTTAACCACTCTAAATAGAAGTTATTTTAGATATACTGTGCAACTCCCTGTGACCTTAATGGAAGTATATTAAATATAATGTACTATAATAAGGGAGGGAAGGAAGAAATTAATAGTAATTGAGAAATTAATATATTTTTTATTTCAAGGCAGAGAACAGAGGTTGTGTCAAGCACTGTGTTCCAAATTGTTCCTGTATCACCTCATTCAATCCTTATAAAAATCTTGTAAGATGAACAGTATTATCCAAGTTTAGAGAAAACTGAAACAAAGTTCAGAAAAAGCCAATACCTGCTCTAGGACTCTCAGCCAATAAATATGAAGTCAAAGGTGGAAATCCATCTCTTTACAGTTCTGCAGATGATGCTAACTCTTTCCCTGCAATGTGTTATCTCCTGACTTTTCCTTTCCGGACCCATGGACATCATTATTATATCAGGTACTGTGCTGTGTTCTTAGATAGTGTTACATTTCATTATATTTAAATGTAATTAATGCAGCCAAACCAATCTACAGTGAAACTCACATAATTTTTCCCCGGAAGAAATATTCTTCCTACGAAGTGTCTGTAGTACTAAAACTTGAATACAAACTATTAAGATATTAATGATCTACTTTTAAACTACATAATTTAATTTTAATCAGTGACAGTTGATAAATTGTCTCTTTTCTGTGAAAGATGTTGGCCTTCACTTACTCCTCTCATTGCCTCCGTATTACTTCCAAATTTTTATTTTTCATATTTTCACATTGTCTCAATTTATAATACTCTGAAATCATAATTCCCATAGTAACTTGTTAATAAGATTATCTCTATCTTTAATGGATTCAATACTCATTACTGGTAATTTATTTAATTCCTAAACATTTATTTTAATTGGCTGAATTCCATTTTTAAGTTAAACTTTACATTTTGCAATAATTGTGGATTCACATGTGGTTATAAGAAATGATGCAGAGTGATCCCATGTACCTTATACTCAGTTTTCCCAACAGTAATATCTTAGGACTACAGCATAATATCACAACTAGGGTATTGACATCAATGTAGTCAAGACACAGAAAATTTCTATCACCACAAGACTGCCTCATGTTGCCCTTTTATAGCCACAGCCACTTCTCTCTTACCCAACCCCTTTCTTAAGTTCTGGCAACCATAATCTACTCTCCATTGCTATAATAACATCATTTCAAGATTATAAGAAACGTCAAATTCTCCTCTTCCCAGCTTCATTATTGGTTCTTTAGATTACAAGATAATGAGAAAGAAAATCAGAGCTACATTGGGAGTGGGTTGCAATAAAATATTTTTAACTGGTATGTGTAGGCTCATACAGTTGTAAACATAATACAGAGAAATCTCTTGCAGACTTTGCCCAGATCCCCCCAATGGCAACGTTTTATAAAACTATAGTATGATATCCCAACCAGGAGATTGTCACTGATACAACCTACCTATATTATTCAGATTTCCCCAATCTTACTTTTACTTGTGTGTGTGTGTGTGTGTGTGTGTGTGCATGCATACACACGTGTGTTTATTAAGTTCTATACAATTTTACCTCAGTCCTTAGGGCTTGTTAAACATTTTGAATAAGTAGGTGCATGTCTTTTGCAAATTTGTGACATTCTCAGCAATTAATTATTTGAATACTTTTTAAGGTCTGCTCTGTTTCTCCTTCCTCTGAGACTCTGACAACATGAATTTTAAATCTTCCGTTATTGTCACATGGGTTCCTGAGGTTCTGTTTATTTCTTGTTAGTCAGTCTATTATCTGTCAGTTGTTCAAATTGGATAATTTATGTCTTCCTTTGTTCCGGTTAATTGGTTTGTTCTCTGTCCCCTCCATTTTCATGTTTAGTCCATCTATTAAGATTTTTTTTTACATATATTATATTTTAAGGTCTAACATTTCCATTTGATTCTTCTTTATGCTTGTATTTCCTTCCTGAAGCTTTCTTATTTCTTTGCTGAGATGCTTCAGTTCTTCCTTTAGAGCATGTTTGTAACTGCTCATTGAAGCAATTTTGATAACTGCTTTAAAGAGTTTGTCAGATAAGTTTAACATCTCTGTCATCCTAGTGGTGGCAACCATTGATAATTTTTTCATTTAGTTTGAGATTTTTCCAGTTCTTGGTGTGATAACTGTTTTTTTTTTTTTTGTCAAAACATAGGCATTTGGGATATTATGTTATGAAACTGGGTCTTATTTCAACCTTGTGTTTCAGCTGGCTTCCTCTAAAAGTACTCTTTCAGGGAAAGGGTGGGCTTTTACTGCCAAAGGTAGGTAGAAATCCAGATTTCCCACTTGTATTCCATTGACACACATGGAGGGTATTCTTTGTTACTATTTAGTGGGGGTAGGTAGGTGTTCTAACTCCCTACCAGGCCTCCACTAATATTAATACCTCCACAGCTGGGAGTGGTGGGAGTGGCTAGTTACTGCTCTCCACATGGTCTCTCCTGATGTGTCTTTTTTGATGCTGAGTGGTGACGAAATTTCCGAATTTCCATTAGGCCTTCCCTGACACTATCACCATGTAGAAGGGAAGGGTGTCCTGTGAATACCTTCTAGTTGTTTTCTAATATCAAGTATTAATGCCCAAAGATTGTGTTTTTGTTTGTTTGTTTTTCATCTAAGAATTTTACTACAACAAATCTCTGGGTAACTCATTGTGACAATTCCCTTCAGGTATGTAATGGGGAGTTTCAGTATGTAATTTCCAAGGGTGTTTTTGGGAAGAGTGGGAATGCAGTGGTTTTTAGTATTTATTCTGTCCATTAGAGAAGACAGCAAAGGTTAAGGGCCATTTTCTTCATAAAAATCATGAGTACATGGACTAGACATAACATAACTGTAGATGTTAACCTTGATCACCAGATTGAGTTAGTGTTTGCCAGTTTTCTCCTTGTACTGTTAGTTACTCTTCCGCTCATTATTCCATCCTTTCTTTACTGTCCTCTCTGAAAGGAAGTCCCTATGCACAGCTCATACTGAAGGAGTGGGGAGTTATGTTTCACCTTCTTCAAAGCAGATTATCTACATAAATTATTTGAAATTCTGCTCAGAAGATTTGTATATTTGCCTCATTTATTTATCTATGAAATCATTTATTTATATTAGTATGGACTCATGGATATTTAGTTTATGCTTTGGATTATAAAAGTAGTTATTATGCTTTTAAATATTATTCTCTATCAACAATTTCCTTAATTGTTTTTGTTTCCGATTGGTAATAATTTGACATTTTTATCTTCAAAAGTTTTTCTTTCAGTTTGTTTCTTGATTTATTTTATTCTTTTAAACTTCTATAATTTTTCTTAATATCTTTTAGCTTATTTAAAAAATAAGTTATAATTTTTATCTACTGTGTGGTTAGGTGTTAGTAGCTTTCATATATGTAGACATGTTACTCTGCTGTCTATTTTTTTAATGATAACAACTTTGTATGAGATTCTGCTGCAAACCTTTTTTGTTACACATTTTTATGTGTAATGACAACATTGTAGTTTTAAGAAGGAGCAGTGAGCAAGGATATTTATTATAGTTTCACCATACTAGAGTGTCTTCTTCTGTTGTTTCACCAACTAATAAAAAATAGGATCTCAGATTTTTGAGAATTTCCTCCACACCTTCCTGCTCTCTTCAGCCCTCCCTATCCCTTAATCTGAAACTTCTCTTTTCTTTGTCCCTATTCCCTCTGACCTGCTCAATCTGTATTCTGTCCTAGCCATATCTCCTCAGTATAGAACCTTGACCTGAATAGGTGCTTTAATTTGTAGTTTCTATATTTCACATGGCACAGATTCCTGGATAACTCTACCACTTTCAGACATTCCCAAGGTTCCTTGAACTCCCACCCAAATTGGTCATTACCATGTGCCCTTCTAGTTTTTGCTCTTGTATTTTGGAATGGACTGAGATGCTTTGCAGTGGGTACATAATAACAATTCGGGGTTCTCTGGATCTAAAGTCTGTCATACGACCCTTTGCTTTCCTTCTGTTTTAGTATAGTTTTGATATTAAGCTGGTAGTTTAACTGTTGTTAGTTTGTCTTCATGTACTTTTATTTTGGGGTTCTTTCTTTACTGAAATATAATCACCATATAACATGTGTAACTTTAAGGAATACAACAACATGATGATTTGATACATTTATATATTGCAATATGACCACCACCATAGTATTAGATGACACCGCTATCACGTTACACAATTATCATTTCTTTTTTGTAGTGGAAACAATTATGATCCGGTCTCTTAGCAACTTTGAGGTTTATAACACAGTATTATTAACTACAATCACTAGGTTATATGACTATATGACAATAATCACCTAACTCTCCAGGACTTATCTACTAATTCCAAGTTTGGATCCTTAAACAACATATTTTGGGGGTTCTTGAAGTTACCTTCCCAACTTAGCTGCTTCTGAAAGAATTTTGAAAGTTTCAAGTATCATGTTTATGTGACAGCTATCTTCCCAATATCCTACTTTTCTATATTTAACTGACAATCTTCTCACCGTCTCCTGCTTACCTCTGCCCTGTGGTCAGCGTAGTTTTGTATAGCATTTTAATTACTTTTAATTGTCACCCCCATCATCTTTCCATCTATTGCATTATTGTAATCTTTAATAAAACAGAATTCCAGGATTTAGCATAATGTGATTTAGAAAAAAAGAACCTATGTAGAAATTGCTTCCTCCTTCAAACATCCATGTATGCGTGAGGATAATGAATAATAACATGTGTAATCTGCACCTTGAGGATTGTGAGAAAATATGCAAAGTAAATACAGAAGAAAGAACCTATTTATTTATTTCTACTTTATAGCTTCTTCCATAATGAATGTGAGGAGGAGGAGGGACTATAATCATTTTAATTAGGTCACACCTTTCACTGATTTTAAATTTGTCATATCTCTGTGAATTTTGGTTATGTGAGAAGAGAATGAAGTATACAACTCCTTTAGACATGACCTACTAACTACTCCCCTTTCTCTTTCTTTTATTCTTTTTCTTTTCCTATTACTTCCCTTTATTTTTTCTTATCATGTTTTTCTCTTTTTCTTCCCTCTTTGTTGCTCCTCTTGTTAAAAAGGACTTGGCTGATCTGTGATTGCAGATGCTTCAAATCTAGTATAGCATAAAGTTTGGGAGAATGAATGAAAGGGGTCATGAAATAGGGCTCCAAATCTACCCTGGTAGATTGTATCTTTTCAAAATAAAATTCAACATTATTGGAGGTGAGAAAGAAAACTGTAATGGGAAAAATTTTGGGAAGAGAGTAAAAGGCTCCCAGCAGCAGTTCGATAATAGTGACTATAATTTTATTCAACAATATGAAATGATCACTAAAGTGCTAAACACCCTAAGCCTTGTAGTGATTAAGGGGGAAATTAAGGGGAAAAAACAAAACAAAACAAAACAACAACATACTTTTATCTACAGTAAGACTATGACATTCTTTTTCAGCGAAGGCATAATTTAAATATTGTGCTTCTATTTAAGGATCCACTTTTTTATCCTGCTAGATGTGTTCTAGTCAGAGACACTAGAATGAGAAGGACACTCAAGACCTTTTCATATTAATTAATGCCCAGGTTTGTTGCTTGAGGAAGAAAAGATACAATTATTTCTCTAAAATATTAATAGTGCTATTATGGGGAAGTATTATATGAGGTCCCTAGTTGAGGAATTAGAAAGTGTGGGTCATATGAGAATAACAGTTCAGATAAATACATAGGACTTTTATGTAAATCAGACAAAAGATAGTATGGGTGGCCTCGGGAGGTGGTGCGGTATCTAAACCACATTGAGACATCCAGATGGCCACTTGGCAAAAATTCTCCAGAATGTTCTATAATTTCAAAGATGATCGGGTTCCCTGACTTTTAGAATCCCTTTAAGTTATGAATACCTGTAAATTTTAGGAAAGATCCATCTTACCACCAAGAAGTAATGAGTATCATTTCCAACTTAAATTCAACTGAAACCTTTAAAAGGGAAATGATTCATATTAAATTATGATTTGGATTATAATTGTGAAAACTATTGAATATACAATTTAGCCTCTAATTGCATTGTGCTCTAGTGAGATAATTAGAATTAAAATATAATTCATGAAAATGGGGATAATGTTACATGGAGGTTGAAGTGTGTGTTACCTCTCACTATCTCATAACTTTTGTTCATCAGTAAATAAATCCTTAATTGGCCCCTCCATTCTTGTTTAAGACAACTCATGGGAATTGTTTCCCAATTGGAAGTAAATTTATTCAGCCTCACAGAATTCTCCTCTCTATAACAGAATAAAATGCTCAAAAGTAACTTACAAAACAGCAACAACAACCCAAAACTCCCCAAACAACAACAAAAAGAATGACAGCACAAGGTAAGGAGCATAATCTAATGTCACAAACTATAAAAATTGCTGCTCATGCATAAAAGCAAAAGTTAAGATAAAATCTGAAACAGAGAGGAAGTTGCTGCACAAACTGATTCTTTCTCCTCCTTTCCCATAATAACTGTAATAAAGAGTAGACAAAACCCTGCAAGCTGTCACTGAGAGAGAAAAACTGAGTAGATCTTTATTGTTTTCTTTTCTAAAAAAGGTGCAGTACAGAAAAATGGCTGCTAGGGAGAAAAGGGTAAAAGGAAGAAATGAACAATAATGCTGAGGTTCTTTGATGAAATTGAAGATTCCAAAGCAGGGCACAAAGTAGGGAACCAGGAGGGCATCTCTCTGAGAATGGGATTCCTCCTGCTAATATAATAAATTCCGTAAGGACATTTAGTGGAATAATATGACCCCAGACTTTCAAACTGGACCCTCAGTTTAGTTATATTTCTTCCCCCACAATTTCCTCAAGGTATAGAATAATTGACAGAGCAGAAATCATCTAGGTCCCTCAAAATGTGTCTTTAAGAAAAAAACAAAATTTTGATAAGAAGAGAGGTAACAAAATGTGTAGGGACAGATTGCTGTGCATTGTTAAAAAAATGAAGAAAAAACATAATTCAGAGGAAAAGAAAAGGATAAAACTATGCAATGACCAGTATTTTCATATAGAAGAAAATAACTCAATCAAGAGAAGAAACTTCCCCAGTCACTTATGTTACAATGCAACTAAACAAAACCCTAAAATCTGTCAAATAAGAGCTCAAAAATAAGGTGATAAAACAGTTGTATGATGTGAGCTAGAATAATATTCCCTGAATGATGTCAATTTCCTAATCCCTGGAATTTGTGAATACACATATGCTACCGTACATGCTAAAATAAATTCTGTGGGTGTGATTAAATTTAAGGAGTATGAGGAAAAGAAATCCTGGATTATGTGAGTGGGACCAGTGCAATCACAAGGTACTTATAAGGGAAAAAAGACAAGAATCAGGACAAGAGAGAAAGAAAAAAGACATTTAAAGATGGTATGCAACTGGATTTGAAGATGGAGGAAGAGACCACAAGCAAAGGAATACAGGTAGCCTCTAAAAGTTGGATAATCAAGGAAATATTTTCTATATTGCCTTCAGAAGGAACGCAGCGCTGGTAACCCATTTAAATTTTTGACCTATTGAACTGTGATAAATCAATTTGTGTGTTTTGTAAGTCATTAAGTGTGTAGTGATTTTTTATAGCAGAAATATAAAACTAATGTAAATGACATGAGACAAAAATTACATGCTAAAACACAGAGGACTGAGTTAACATTCTTTAACAAATTTTAAATCAAGAAAATGAAAGATCACTGCTAAAAATTGATTTACTAAAAAGAAAGTGACAAAAGAGATCAATTTAATCAACAGATATGAGAAAAGACCAAAACATTAGACAGATTAAGAGGTAAACAAAACAAGGAGAAACCAACAAAGGGGTAAATGGTTTACCTGAAGAAAACACCCAACAAATATATACAAAATCCTGAAAAGATGACACAATTTTCATTCAAAAGTTAAGGGCATAGGTAAACATTCTCAAACACAACACATAAGATCTTTTGAAAAATTGATTAAGTTAAAATGGCATTTATGGTTCTACTTTCAGGAGGATAAAAATCTACTTCTCCATATCCCTTCTGTTAAGTAAAACTAAGACTCCTGTATATTATACAAAGCAAACATAAGAAGACTGCAAGGTGGGAAGTATAAGACAGATGTCTGGGATGTCAGGGTCCAAAGAATAACATGGCTGTGAGTTTGTAACCACACACGAACTTCTTTTCTTTAGCATGAATTTTGCTTTAATCTAAGCTAGTTTTGTTTAGCCTGGTAAACCTATAACTCACTTGCATTCTTTCCCCAGATCCCCTATCTGTGCATATACTGTATGTCCACTCCTTTCAATCATTAAGCCCTTGGGACATTAGTTTCTGGTCAGTGTCAAACTCACTTAAGAGTAAAGCTTCAGGTCTATCAACCATGACCAAGATACAATAACTAAACCTCCAACTAGAATAAGGTTTTAATGAAACAAAGATAACACCTTGGTCTCGGTTATGGTACAGCTCCAGACTCATGAAAGCAGAACAGTCCCCGGGACCCATCCCCTGGGAACCAGACAGAACAATGCCATGACTGACACCAGGACCTGAGCAATGATCGACTGCCCCCTGCCTTAGTCCTGACCAATCAGCAGAGCCCACAACCCCAACTCCCATAGTCACCACGATTCATGGTTTTTCCCTCATATAACCCAGCCGCTAGAGACCAGGTTTGTGAAAGCTCTGGCTCACCTGTGTCTCTGGGCTTGGTGCCAACTCCTTAAATAAACCTTTACCTTCTTTGCTGCAAAGTCCTGTTGGTGCCTTTTTTGGCTTGAGTGCATGCAGGCAAGTGGATCCTTTGAGTCCATGGTAAAAAAGCTCTCAGGGTTTTCTTTTTGCCAGAGATATTCCTGACTTGGAGCTGAAGAAGCTGGCAATCTGGAAATGCCAACAGATGCATTAAAAAAGAAAAAAAAAGAAAAGCCCCAACAAATGCCTGCTCTCTCTAGCAAATGGAATACAAAAGTGGCAGCCTAATAAGACATAAATATTTTAAACAACTACTTTTTTTCAGCCAAACGTCACAGAAAAAAACTGTGGCTTTCACCCACACGCGACCACCAGTAGGGACCAGGTGTGAAACCAAGACTTTCAACATTGTCTTGCTGGAACCAAGCACCCCAAACCTACCAGTTGGCCAGGTAGAAAGCCAGGTTTCATTCCTGGCAGTGGTATGGAGTCACCCCGGTACCCTTAATAACAATGGAAATGACATGGAAAGCCTGGAACTGGCTTATTTAAAACAATGAGTCTTATTTAAGATACTCAAAGAAATAAAATGTCTCCCAAGGATTTTATATCCTGCAAATCTAATTTTCAAATATAAGCCCCACAGATAAACTATCAGGAACACAGTTAGCATTTCCTGATTGAATTTAACACAGAATACCTGTGAGACACTCAAAATAACTTTAAAAAAAGAAAAAAAAATCAACATCAGATATAATATATATTTGCTACAGAACTAAAAGTTAATGATGGTAAAAGAGACAGCATAGGACAAAATGCCAGTAATAAGTTGGTAAAAGTTGATAACTGGTTTTCTGGGAGGAAAAAGCCATGATTTCTGTTGGTGGATTTCTCTGGTGTAAATACTCTCATTATAACCAATTTCAAGTTGCCTACTTAAAGAGGCTCCTACTGGTAAAAGATGGGTCAATCAAGCATATGTAGGACGAATAAATGCAGTGAGCTAAGCACATCAAATGTCTTTAAATTTATAAGTTCATTATATATATATTATATATAATATATATATATATATATATATATATATATATATATATATATATATATATATATATATATAAAAGAATAACTCCACACTCACCATTAGAGAAGACTATAAGGAATTAAATCATTTTGAAAACAAAAAAAAGAAACAATCATTTATTTTGTCTTTCCTCTAAAATCAGTACCTCAGGTAAACAAAATAGCACATGAGGAGAGGTAGAGCTTTATAAAAATATCACATTTTATACATTATACATGAAAAATGAATAATTGAAATAAAATATAAACATTTTGCAATACCTAATGAAATAAGGACCAAAACACTGATCATTAATGTCTGTTGACATCACAAAAAGAGTCAAAGTTGATCTTAGGCCCTTCCTAAATGAAGTACAATGGGAGTACAATGTGCCTCCTGTGCAATAGTCCTGGAAATGCTAGATCGAACTACAAATTTGTTATATATATATATATATATATATATATATATATATATATATATATATATATATAGACATGAACATGTTAAATGATGACATTGGACTGTAACAGACTATGGGTAACCCACAGGACAAAAAACAAAATAAAATAATACACATCCCTTACTTCTTCAAAATAAATTATAAAGAAAAAACAGAGTGATAGCTTCAAATGATAAGACCTAAAAGACTAATCAACCAATCAAAATACATAATTCTTGTTTGGATCTAAATTTGATCAAATACACTGTAAAAAACAACAACAACAACAAAAAACAACAGCTGTAGGATGATTGATAAAATGTGTATATTGCCAACGTATTTGGTGATATTCAAAATTATTTTTTATTTTTTGGCAGGGCATGGTCAAGATATTTCAGTTATGTTGTTAAAGGTAGTTATTGTGTTTTACACATATATGTTAAAATGTTTGTGGATGAAATAATGTTATCTAAGACTTGTTTCAAAATAAATGGATAATGGGTAAACATGAGATTATGGAAAAATAAGATGGGTTATATTTTGATAATTGTTGAAGCTGGGTGACGGCTACATAAGGGTTCAAAGTACTATTTTCTTCACTATGGTGTGTGTTGGAAATTTTCTATAATAAATATGACCTTCTGGCTATAAAGTACAAAAGTCTAGAACATCAAATTAGATAAAGTATTGTATATATCCAATAATTCCGAACAAAATTGAAGCTAAATGTTTTGGTGGCATTAGACTGTATTCTTATATGACCTCTCAGGGTTCTTTCTATTCTTGGCTGTACTTCATTTCTTTAGAAAACAATATTTTATTTGTCTACAGTTCTACAGTGCTTTTTAAGATTTTAGTGCCAAAAAACATTTTATTATGATGACTTTGTTTTGAGAGTGTCTTTGTTTTCAATATATCACTCCATTGGATATTACTACACTTAAGACTACCCCTTTTATGTCACTAAATATGCTATCTCTCATATAATGGCTGCAGATCAATGTTATTGCAGTAGGACAAAAATCATAAGTGATTCTAGCTTCCAGATACTAATAAGGAGAGTTGCCGAACTCACAATATTTGGTAGTCTCTTTTGCTTTTTTTATGTGAGAAAGCAAACTTGTTATAATATTGGTAAGAAACAATTCTTGACCTCAGGGTTGTATGTCCCCATTCCATTGATTTCATAGCACTTAAGCTTATTCAAAATGTCTTTAAATGTAAGACAAGTTATATGTATTCCTTATACATTTCCTAAGGAAGAAATAGTGTAATTACTTTGATTTTATTTTAAAATGGTTTAATAATATTTGAAATAAAAATGACATTTATAATACACATATAAAATAAAATAAAATAAAATAAAGGAACATCTGTATACCAACTTAAGAAATAGACTGTTACCAGTTCCTTTGAAGCCCCTTGTATAACTTTGCTTAAGTCTATCACTCTCCCCATCCTTGCAGCAGTAACCATTATCATGAATTCTGTATTCACTCACTTTTTAAAATTGTTCAATCTCATATGCCCTCATCCACATACTGTTTAGTTTTTCTGGTTTTTAAACATCTGTTTTTTTAATGGAATCACATTGTATATATTCTTTTGTAACTTTCTCTTCCTTTTGAAAGGTTATGTTCCTGACATTCACCTATGTGGTTGAATTTTATTAAAGTTGATTCGTTGCCGTGTCATAAAATATTTGAATTTATAAATACATATACTCCATTTTATTTATCCAATAGTTCGTTGGTAGAAATTTGATGTTCCTAGTTTCATCGATTATAAATGTTTTTGTGAGAATTCTTTATGTACATGTTTGAGAGTTTATTTATCCAGGTATATGTCTGAAATATATGTACAGAAATTTCTCTAGAATATGTGCCCAGATGTGGAATGATGGGAACACAGGGCAAGTGCATTTTCAGCTTTACTAGAAAGTGCAAAATTATTTACCAAAGTGGTGGTAACCAATATTCTCTCACCAGCATAGAAGAGTTCTATTCCTGTTCATCTATATTAAGAATTTATAAAGTCAAATCTATGTTAATCTGGTAGGTGTAATATAATGTGCTATTTTTATCTTAATTTGCATTTCTCCCTTACTAATGTCGCTGAGCATGCTTTAATGTTATTTGTGTTTATATGGACTTGTTTATATTTTTCCATTTTCTAACTTAGTTTTTTATCTTTTAAAAAAATTGACTTCTTAAGTCTTTTTATGTTCTGCATATTATTTTGTTCTCCGTTAATGTCTTGCAATATTTTATCTTGGTTTATGACTTGTGTTTTTGTTTTATTTATAGGTCTCTTTACAAAGAGAAATTTTTAATTTTAAGGTGGTTTATTTTATCTTTTATTTATTTATTTTTTTGATTGTGCACAATTGGTATTTAGTTAAAATTCTTTTTCTGTGAAGGGATGGAAAAATATTCCATACAAATAGACAGCAAAGAAATCAGGACTAGCTATACTTATATCAGACAAAATAGCTTTAAGCCATAAACTATAATGAGAGACAAAGAAGGTCATTATATGACTACGAAATTACATAATGGTAAATGTGCTGATTCATCAAGAAGATTTAACAACTGTAAATATTTATTCACCCAACATCAGAGCACCTGCAGAAATAGAAAATATAACAGATCTGAAGGGAGAAATTGACTGAAATACAGTAATGGTAGGGGACTTCAATATCCTATTTCAATAATAGATAGATCATCCAGATAGAATATCAATAAGAAAACACTGGACTTAAACTACATGTTACATGAGATGGACCTAACAGACATATACAAAACAGTCCAACAAAGAGCAGTAGAACACACATTCTTCTCAAGTGCACTTGGAACATTCACCAGACTAGATGAAGTGTTAGGCCACAAACCGAGTCGTAAGAAATTTAAGAAATTTAAAATCACATCATCTACCATCTTTTACAACCACATTCAATTACAAAGAAAAAAAAAATCTTCACAAATATGTGGAGACTGGCCTATACACTTGTGAATAACTAATGGGTCAAAGAAGAAATCAAAAAGGAAACCAAAAAAATATCTTGAAACAAATGAAAACAAAGGTAAAAATATCAAAACCTATGGTATGCAGCAAAAGCAGTTCTAAGAAGAAAGTTTATAGTGATAAATACCTACATTAAGAAAAAAAAGATATCAAATGAACAACCTAAATTTATACCTTAAAAAAATAAAAGCATGAGCTAAGCTCAAAGTTAGTAGAAGAAAGGAAGTAAAAATCAGAGTAGTAATAAAAATAATAGAGTAGTAATATAAAGACTAGAAAAGATCAATGAAACTAAGAGCTGATTTTGTTGAAAAGATAAACAAAATCGACAAACCTTAGCTAACGTAAAAAAAACAAAAAAGAAAAGACTCAAATAAGTAAAATAAGAAATGAAAAAAGACACTTAATACTAATCAGAAATACTAGGGATCATGTGAAATTACTATGAACAATTAGGCACAAGCCAATTAAATAAATTAGGAGAAATGGATAATTTACTAGAAACAATTACAACCAGCCAAGATTGAATCATGAAGAAATACAATATCTTAACAGACCAATAATGAGTAAGGAGATTGAATCAGTAATCAGAAATGTCCCGACAAAGGAAATTCCAGGCCTGATGGTTTTACTGGTGAATTCTACCAAACATTCAACGAATTAATACCAATCCTTCTCAAACTCTTCCAAAATATTGAAGAGGAGGGACATTTCCAAATTCATTTTATGAGAAAAGCATGACCTTGATACCAGAGCCAAAGAAGGACACTTCAAGGAAAGAAAATCATAAGCCCATATTCCTGATAAACCTAGATGCAAAAAAAATCACTAACAAAACATTAGCAAGTCAAATTCAACAGTAAAATTAAAATGATCATACACCATGATTGGGTAGGATTTAGCCCACAGCCAACGTCATTCTCAATGGTAAAAAGTTAAGTTTTTCCTCTAATATCAGGACGTCCACAAGACAAGGATGTCCACTCTCACCAGTTTTATTCCACATAGTTCTGAACATCCTAGCCAGAGCAACTGGGAAAGAAAAATAACAAAATACATCCAAATTGGAAAGGGAGAAGTGAAATTGACCACCTAAAACTATTAGAACTAATAGTTTGCTAAATTAATTTAATAAATTACTGAACTAATTTTGTAAAGTTGCAGGATACAAAATTAAAACACAAATCAATTGCCATTTTATACACTAAGAACAAACTATCAGAAAGAGAAATAAAGAAAATAATCCCATTTACAAAGCATCAAATAATACTTATGAATAAATTTAACCGAGGAAGTAAAGTAAAGTAAATTTTTGACAAGGTGTTATAAATATACAATAAACAAAGGGTATTCTTTTCAAAAATGGTTTTAGGAGTATTGGATAGCCACCTGAAAAAGTATTAAACTAGATTTCAATTCAATACCATATGCAACAATGAAGTCAAAATGAATCAAATACTTGAATAAAAGGAGAACTATAAAACTTCTAGAAGAAAATAAAGGGTAAGCTCCTTGACATTGGTCTGGGCAATGTGTTTTGTTTGTTTGTTTGTTTATTTGTTTGTTTGACACTGAAAGCAAAGGCAACAAAAGCAAAAAGCAAGTGGGACTACATCAAATTAAAAAGCTTCTGAACAGCAAAAGAAACCATCAATAAAATGGAAAGCAACCTATGAATGAGAAAATATTTTCAAACCACACATCTGATCAGGGTTAATATTCAAAATACACAGGAAACTCATATAACTTACATGCAACAAAACCATTCAATTAAAAAATACACAAAGAACCTGCATAGACATTCCAAATAAGACATATAAATAGCCAATAGGTACATAAAAAGGTGTTCCACTTCACTAATCATCAAGGGAACACAAATCAAAACCATAATGAGATATCATCTCACATCTGTTACAATGTCTACTATTAAAAAGGGAAGAGATAAATGCTGGTGCAGATGTGGAAAAAAGTCACTCCTTGTATACTGTTGGTGGGAATATACATTTTTACAGCCATTATGGAAAACATCAAAAAATTAAAAATAGAACTAACATATGATCCAAAAATGCCACTTCTGGGTATATATCTAAAGGAAATATAATGATTATATTGAAGAGATATATGTAATCCCATGTTCACTGTAGCATCATTTACAATAGCCAAGTTATGGAATCAACCTATGTGTCTTTTAACGGATAAAGAAAATGTGACAATGAATATATTATTCAGCTTTTAAAAAGGATGCAAATCCTGCCATTTGAGATGCGATGGATAAACCTAAGGGGCATTATGGTAAGTGAAATAAGCCAGACAGAAAAAGACAAATACTGCATGGTGTCACTTGTATGTGAAATTAAAAAAAAAAAGAATTCAAAAACATAGA
The DNA here is from genome assembly GCF_964194185.1 of Rhinolophus hipposideros. Taxonomy (NCBI): domain Eukaryota; kingdom Metazoa; phylum Chordata; class Mammalia; order Chiroptera; family Rhinolophidae; genus Rhinolophus; species Rhinolophus hipposideros. The sequence goes on along the minus strand of NC_138057.1, from coordinate 11,790,292 downwards.
CACAAAGAGTAAAATGGTGGTTGTCAGAAGCCTGGCTGTGGGATAAATAGGGAAGTTGATAATGGGTAAAAACTTTTAATTATAAATAAATAAAGACTGAGGAGCTATGTGAGAGTTGACATTACTGTATTGTATAATTAAAATTTACTAAGGGAATAAAACTTGTGTTCTCACCAAAAAAAAGGTAAATACGTGAGGTGATGGATTTTTTGAATAACTCAATTGTAGGAATCCTTCCCCAATGTATACTTATCTCAAATCATCACAATTTATCCATTAAATATATTATGATTTTATTTGTCAATTACACCTCAATAAAACTGAAAAAAATCCTTATTTATCCGAACATCATACAGATATTCACCTATATAGTCTTCTAAATATTGCTTATTGCTTATTATATTTTAGTTTTAAATTATTCTGGAATTGGTTTTGGTTAAAGTGTCAAGTTTCCGTATACTGTTTTGTTGTTTTATTTATGTTTCCAATGTTACGATATATCTCATCTTATTTACAACAACTTTTAAAAACACTTTTACAACATAGGAAAATGCCCAAATTTTTTCCTTATTCTTCAGACATGTTCTTGCCTCTTCTTGGGTCTCATTCTTTCATATGAAAACTAAACAAAACAAAACCTAGAACCCAAACAAGTCTAAGACAAATATAAGTGTTTTAAAATGTCTTTTGATATGTCAGTTTTAATTATTTTCACAAATTTTATTCACATATTTAGTCATATATATTGGTACTTATAATTTTGTTGTAATTATAAATAGTTTTCTGCATTTTAATTTTATGTACTGCATATTCACGGCTGGTGCATAGAAATACAACTGATTTAAATGTTTTTGGGAAAAGAAGATGATAAGTTATCTTACAAATTCTAATCCTTATCTATATATCCTTCTCAATTTTCTATATAGGCAGCAATTTTCTCTGAAAACACTGATTTTTTTTCTATATTTCTAGCCTTTATACCTCCAGTCTGTATATACCTTTCAATTGGAAGTGAGTCTCTTGTAGACAGCATATGTAAGTGTTTTGTTTTCTTAGCCTCTCAGCCACTTTACATCTTTTGATTGAAACATTAAATCTATTTACATTTAAAATAATTGTTTATAGATATGCAATTATCATCATTTTCATTATTCACATTTATGTACTTTTTTCCTTCTTCTTAAAGAATTCCCTTTAACATATATTGTAATACTGGCTTGGTGGTGATGAACTCTTTTAATTTTCCCTTGTCTGAGAAGCTCTTTATGTATTCTTCAATTCTAAGTGATAGGATTGCTGGGTAGAGTAATCTTGGTTGAAGGTCCTGACTTTTCATTACTTTGAATATTTCCTGCCAATCCCTTGTGGCCTGTAAACTTTCTGTTAAGGAATCTGTCTTATGAGAGTTTCCTTATAGGTAACTAACCACATTTCTCTTGCTGCTTTTAAGATTCTCTCTATGTCTTTAACTTTTGGCACTTTAATTGTGATGTGTCTTGGTATTGGACTTTTTAGATTCATGTTGTTGAGACTCTCTGCACTTCCAGGACTTGTATGTGGTTGACACTTTCGCTGAGCTGGAGGTGGTAAAGAGAGGCAAAGCTGGGAACTGAGGCTCGCTCTGGATAGGCTCTGGATAGGTCTTAGCAAGAGGTATAAGATACACCAAGGACAGATGCTGCTTGTTTGGGGTTTGTGAATCTAAGAGATTTTATGAAAATCCACATCATGAGCAAAGACAAGTCATTTGTATAGAAAAACCACTGGAAGTGGCGTGGGTGGGCCTGCAAGTTGGGTGTGGTGGTGTCTCAGGGAATCACCATGGTGGTGCAGTGTTAGCCAGGTTGTTGGAGACTCAGCTATGATGCTCCCCTGAGTTTACAAGCTGGGTGGTGGGTAGTTTCAATGAAGGAACAATGGCTTTTGCCAGAATCTTTGTCTGGAAGAAAGTTGTCAATCCAGCCTTTGCCCTGAAGTCACAGAATTCAGTTTCTTCCCATCTGTCCCTAGAGCCTTTCCAGCTGTTGCCCCAGCACTGGAACTCAGAGTGAGTTAATCCATTGGCAAGTAAGTCCATGCACGGGCCTTTGAAGAGGAACACATTGGACTCCAGCAGCCCTCCGTCTCAGCTGCAGTCTCCACTGGTTTTCACAGCCAGAAATTATGGAGACTTCATTTCCCAACACTGGAACCCTGGGCTGGGGTGTAGGTGTCGGGCTAGGGTGTAGGTATGGGTCTGGGACTCCTCATTTCTCAGGGGGAACCTCTGAAGCCAAGATATCCCTCCCAATTTTTAACCACCAACTTGGGTGGGATTGGGACCAGGCTGTCTGTGTCTTCACCTCTCCTATCAGTCTCATAGTGGCTTCTTCTGTATGTCCTTAGTTGTAGGACTTTTGTTCAGCTAGACTTCAGGTTGTTTTTAAAAATGGCTGTACTGTAGTTTAGCTGTAATTTTGAAGTGGTCTGGAAGGAAGCTAGCACAGTCTTTACCTACTCTGTCTGAGCCATGCTTTTTTTGTTGTTTGTTTGTTCGTTTATGTTAGGATAGCAGCATCATAAAATATGTTGGAATATTTTTTCTCTTTTTCTATATTCTGGAAATTTTTCTATGAGCTTGGATTTATCTGGTCTTAGAATACAGATAGAACTATCTAGTTTTAGCATTTTGTTTATAAGAAGATTTTAATTACTTTTACAATTATTTTAATGGTTGAAACATTCATGTTTTATATTACTTCTTGAATTCATTGTATATTTGTTTTAAATGTAAGCTGGAGTCCAGAGAAAATGTTTGATGCATATTTACAGTACAAATGTTCTTATCTTTTCTTGATAATGAAGTTCTTGCATTTCATATTCCTTCACATTTAACTTGCTAATGAAGTGCTGTAATAGTAATGCGTGCCTCTCCATGTATATTTCTTTTAGTCTGTCCCACAAGACATCACGTAATCAAAATTCATACTAGATTACATAAAACATTTCATAGAAGAGCATAATTAAAAATAAAAACATATTTCCTCCAAAACCATTCCTGTAAAACCATTGAGTAAGTTGCTCATTTTGCTGCTGATGAAAGTAAGTTTCAAGGTATTTAAGAATACTAATATTGGAGAGGTTAGAATATGTAACTTAGAGGGGGAAAAATCTATAAATTAAAACAGCTAAAGGGGAAAACTGCCTAGTTAACATCTGCCAGGAGATAACCTGAAAAATATAGCACACTAGAGCAGGTTTTACTGGTTCCCTTCTTACATCAGTGCACAGAAGCCTAATTTCCAACTGCTAACACCTGCTTTTTTTTCTTTTTTCTTTTTTTTTTTTCTTCTCTTAAATGCTTGGCCATCTGAGCCTTTAGCCCACTTGGCAGCCTGGCAGTGTCAGATTAATGCCTCCTCTCTTTTGTGTGGTCCTCATTAATGGTAATTGGTGTATAAATATCACAATTCTCTTTCCTCCCTAACAGATTAACTCTGAAGTGAATGTTGTATCAAGGTTCCCAGTATTCCCCAGTTGTTGGAAGAGGTCATCCACAAGACATGACTGCTGATGGACCTAAGAGCTAGACCCAGGCAATTGGAAGCTCCTCACTTCCTCTCCTGTCCTTGGAATATACATTCTGCCCACTATCCCCACAGTGGCAGCTATTTTCAAAGACATAACCTCCAGATAGAAATGTGTTGTTTAGACCATCTCAGTGGTATTCATGATTACATACAGTTAAAGCCTCTATATAAATTTTTAAAGATTTTGGCAAACAAGTGTGAACTACTTTTCTTACAGCACCCAAGACAAACGTGTATGTAAGTTCCCTTGCTTATCAAACCTGCCACCTGCCAATCTAGAGTGGCCAGACTCTTTCTTTGGTCTCTCCTTGCCCTATGTGTACTGAGACAGGTTGCAAATCCATACACGTGGGATTAAGCTATTGTTTTCCTAAGTGATATAAGTGATAACTTGATTTATATACATGCTTTCTTTGGCTGTCTTCCCTACCCTGTCTCATTTCCCCAATGTTCTACCTGCATTACCTGGAATTATATTCCAAATAAACTAATGGTACTTGAATACATTTTTCAGGGTCAGCTTATTTTGAAACCCCCATGAAGGCAAAAGTTTTCCTAAGAAGAAGTTCCTCAGGATGGTTTTCTGTAATTGGACAACTTGCTGCCAAATGACCACAATAATTCCATTGCTGATCCTGGGTAATGATAACATCTGGAATGTTTCTGCATCACAATTACTAAGAATTTTCTCTGGAGTGAATTGAAATAGGATGCAAGTGTAAGCAGATACAGCAGTTTAGGCCATATTTCTTGCATTTGAGTATTATTGAAACAATATTAATTATAGGCCTGTGAAATTGGTTTATTTTTGTCAAATGTGATCAATGAGCCAAAGGAAGAAAATATGTGGCTCACATCAACCAATTCCCAAGTAAGAATATTATGAGAAAGCCAGAAGTATTCTGATACCATTAAAAGAGATCCTTATCTCCTGTAGCCAAGAAAAAAATCCAAAAGTAGAAGTTGAGGGCAGACATTAACTCACAGGATCCTTAGATCTATTGTTACTCCCGTTAGTGATCTTACAAGTTAATTATTTTCACTTTTATTAAATAAATGACTTTATTTATAAAACATATAAATGTTCTTAGGAAGAAAGAACTCTATGATATATTATTAATCCTGTGAGGTGTTCAGTAGGAAAAAAAATGCAGATCAGGTGGCCAAGATATGGAAACAATTAGTGTCCTTCAACAGATGGTTGGATAAAGAAGATGTGTACATATATACAATGGAATACTACTCAGCCATAAGAAAAGATGAAAGTGCTATTTGCGACAACATGGATGGATCTTGAGATTACCACGCTAAGCAAAATAAGTCAGAAAAACTCTCAGAAACATGATTTCACTCATATATGGAGATGAGATAGCTTCTACTGAGGACATGTATTCTGTATCGTGCCTTGGAGGCCTCTCCTCTCACAAATTGTCATGTGCACTTACACCCATCTAGCTTTATTTTTATCTGGCCCAAGTAGACATTTAACTTTGCTAGTTCTACTCGTGATGTTGGTTGTCTACAAGAGACAGAACTATTCGAGTATTTTAATTTGTGGCATGACATGTTTAACTAGGGCAAAATAAAGGCTGGATTTGCAGAAAGGATAGAATGGGAGCAAGAAACAGGCAGAAACATTTGGAGGGTTGTAATCATCAATGTGATGAACTAAAATTTGCTTATGTTGAGCAAATTTTAGTCAGCTATTGAATGTGAGGGAAAGAGAGGAGTAAATGATGACAAGGAGCTTTATGGATTGGGTGGCTGGGGTGGTGATGAAACTCATGACTAAGATAGAAAACACAAGAGAGTATTTGAAGGAGAGGGGTAGATGTGTGCAACATTGGATAAAGTGAGCTTGAAGTTCCAGGGGATATTCCAGGGGTCAGATGAGCAGTGAGTTCTATATTTAAGACAGAAGCTCAGTGGAAAGGCCAATACTACAACTATAGTTTGGGGATTTATTACATAGGTGGTATTATAAGCCATGAAAATTAGTGAAGTTTTAAGAGTAACAGGAGAATAAGGGAAAACACTGGAAAGTGGGAAATGGGAAACAAAAAGATAAAGGTGGATGAACACATGAAGAAAATGAATAATGAGAAGTTAGAGGATTATAGATAAAATCATAAAAAACTATTCTTTACCATTTGGTTCCTGGGTTCAGCCAGCAGGCGTTTGAATGACAAACTTTAGTCTCAGAGAAACCAAGTGGGTAGGGAATTCTAGGCAGTGAGTGGTTAGCAGTTCTAACGTCAATAGATTGGTCCAAAGGGACAAGAGCTGAAATGCATTTGTATAGAAATTATGGTGATCTTAACCCAGAATCCAGGGAGATAGGAAGGAGTAAATGGAAGGTGTCTAGACTTAGTGAGGTTAAACTTCTTTCAAGAAGCTTGGCCCAGAATAGAAGAAAAATGATAAAATGATATCAAGAGTTGGATGCAAGATCTTGGAGATGGGGTTTACATTATGTTGGGGAGACACAGCATGCTATTCACAATCCACTGATTATGTATTTACAGAAATCTTTTGTATGTATTTCAACAAATAGAAAATCAGAATAGTTCTAAAAAACAACAACAGTAAGTGATAATCCATTATCTTTGTGGTTACCGCTGCCTACCATTTTAAAAATTAAAGAAATTATGTTTGTTAATTCATTCTCACACTTATCTAACCACATTGATTCTTTCTGCAGAGATATCTTTAAAGATAGAGCGGTCCCTATCTCTAAAAACAACACATCCTGTTCTTATGCAGCTGTCACTTGCCTCTTGCTCTTATGTTAATGCAAGATCTACTTACTTTCACCATTTCCACTTCTGGTTCTAGTTCTGCTCTTAGGAGCTGCATAGAATAAAACTAATCTATATTTTATAGGAAAATTCTTTAGATATTTGAAAAATAACGTGCATGCCTCTTCTTTCATTCATCTCTTTTCTGAACTACATGTACATTTCTATACTTAGCTTTTATTTGAGATATTTTCAGATCCCTTACTAAGTTTATCTTTCCTTTCTTCTTCCTCCTATTAATATAATCTGCCTTACCAACATATGTGTGTTGAATTGTACCTAATACTCTTAAGTTTGGTTTGAGTAGATCAGAATAAACTTCGTGTACATTGTTTCACTGAAGGGAGATTATCCCTTTGTTTAAACTCCTGAGATTGGCTAGTTATTTTAAGCAACCATCTCAAACCCATAGCTCATTAGGAGGCTTGTAGTCACAGATAACTTTCACATAAACTCAGGTCAAGCATTTTTTAATGCTCCATAAAGTTATGTTAGTTATTTTTGAAGTTAAAAGTATGTGTACTTTTTATCATGTCCATATTAGCCAAGAAATTTAGTTCCCCTACTGTCATATTAAATATTGATTTTGTTACTATATTATTTGTTCTCTACATACTTTATTGTCTCCTAAAGATATGATAAGTATCCTTTTATATTCATATGTAATGCAAGGGATAAAAATGATAGACAGGTGAGGATAAGGCCATGACTTTATGGTGTTCCACTGGGGATTTATCTCAATGTTAAAATCAATGTCTTATTGAACACTACATGTGATTGCTAAGGCATCTGTGAATTCAGCTGACAATATTTCCCAACTCACATTTCATAAACATCTTATTCACATATGTGAACACATTATTTAAGTGACCAAGTGTCAAACTGGTAAAAAATTATCAGGCAGCATAATAATGTTATAGCAGACTCCTTTGGGGTAAATCTTCACAGGTTTCTTAGGATCGTGTGATTCTTTTCAAGTAATAGTAAATTATATTGATATAGGGCTTGACTTTTCTAAGTGATTTGTTATGTTATTTTCCAGAGTGGAAGCACTGTACAAAGTTCACAGGCATTGATTGGAGTCTAGCAAATAGATTGAAAAAAACTGGCTTTGGTATGCATTAACTCTGTGTCACGGTAATGTGTAAGCTTTCAGTACACAGAAGGGGTAATAATAGATGTTTCACAAGAATCAATGAGAATTTATATAAAGCATCCAGTCCAGGTCCTAGCCCATGATATGTATGTGTCACATTAAATATTCAACACGAAGTTATTCGGAGTAATTACTCTGAGTAGTCATACTAATGTTATGTCCATTTTAAAGTTGAAGAAAAATAATTTAGGGTTTAATTTATTCATTCAATAATCATTAATACTTTGTATGTATATGAGGTCTGACAATGAAGTGTGCGAACTTACCACTGTTTGCTGACATTGGCAGCACTGTATAAGCAGCTCAGTAAGTTCATAATTCTGGTGTATCAATGTCCCACAGCTGTGTTTGTGTCGACGATGGAGGCGATGGTGTCTTACTGAGTGGTGTTCATTATTGTTGTTTGTTTTTGTATACTTTGTGAGAATCTCTGAGCTTGAATTAGAGCAATGAAAAACATTAAATTTCTTGTTAAACTTGGCAAGAGTGGAAGTGAAATCAGTAACATGTTAGTCCACGTTTATGGGGCTAATGCCACGAGGAAGATAGCAGTGTATAAATGGATTAAACATTTTTGTAAGGGGAGAGAACGTGTCACTGATAAAGAAAAGTCAGGGCGGCCAGTAACGAGCAGAAATGATGAAAACAGTGCAAAAATTCATTGAATTGTGTGTTTAAATTGTTGGCTGACTATGAGAAGTATAATAGACCAAGGAAACATGGATTGAGAAACAGTTCGGAAAATCTTAACTGAAAATCTTGGCATGAGAAATGTGTGTGCAAAAATGGTCCCAAATGAGCTCACAGATGAACAAAAAGGAGAGTTGAAGTTTGCCAATATCTTTTGGAGAGGCAAGACTAGGTTTGGGGGCATGTTATCACTGAAACATGGGTGTACCAATATGACCCAGAAACAAAGTGTCAAAATGTGCAATGGAAGTCAACCAATTCTCCATGACCAAAAAAGTTCTGTCAATCCAAATCAAGAGTCAAAATGATTTTGCTAACTATTTTTTATATCAGAGGGGTTATTTCTTGTGAATGTGTACCAACTGGACAAACAGTTAACCAAGTTTACTCTGTGGAAGTGCTAAAAAGGCTGAAAAAGTTAGACAAAAATGAAATGAGGTATGTAGTACTTCTTCTAGGATAAGTTCACGAGCTTAATTGTCAGACTTGACACTGCAATTAATTATGAGAGGTATGCATAGATATCCTAACAACTTAAAGAGTATGTACCAAACCTATCCTCACATGAGCATTCACCAAGATGGGCCACATTTTGAGCCGTGAAACACACGTTAATAAACTTCAAAGAATAGAAATCATATGTTTGCTCTTGACCACAATAGAATTAAACTAGAAATGAATAGCTGAAACAAAGCATCAAAATGTATAATGGAAGTCACCCAACTCTCCACAACCAAAATTTGTAGATTTAACTTGCTAGTTTTCGATCTTGTGAATCTTAACACTCTTTTGTTCATTCATGCAACAATGATGCACTACCATGCATCAGACACTGTACGGGTGGCTGGAATGATGACCAATGTGAGAATTATTCAAACAATACTACTATATCATATGATTCAAACATATTGTAACCATTTCACATGAAGCAAGGTCTCACTGTTAGTCATGTGACAAGACAATTTAAAGGTAAGGGATGTCTTTTATGTAAACATGTATTATTACTCTAGTAGTCAGTGACTAAATCCAGTAGTTAAATATTAACCTAAGAATTTGGCTTATATTCATGCTGTATGTGCTTTCAAATTATTCTAAAGTAAATGTAACTAATAAATAAAGATGTCTACGAGAGTTGCTCTGTTTTCTTTGGATTTGCTATTAGTTATTTCATCCCATGGATTCAAGAGTTACTTCAGGGAGCACTGAGATATTATGAACATACTTCTAACTTGGGAGATTACTGAGCGCATAACAGCAGAGGGGAATCCAGAGTGATTATCTTGGGGCGTGGTACTCATTATTCCTTCTGACTTTTCCTCAATCAGCACATGAATAATTCATACATTTTAAATTTGATTTTTGAAGGCTTATCTGCAAGGAATGGTCAGAACTGAGGTTGCAGTTTCTGTTGATAGTAATAACTCATGATATCATTATTTGTGTACAGTTCTCCCTTGCCCTTTAGACTTATATAGTTACTGGACTGCTTGACATTTCCAAATAGATGCTTCATAGATATATCAAACAATACTTTTCAAAAGAAACTCTTGATTTCATCCAACAAATCTGATCCTATTCTAGGATTTTGTCATTTCACTAATTTTTAAAACCATCGACCAAGATGCTCAAGCTGAAAACTTTAGTGTCTTCCTCAATCTCCCAAGTGAATCAATCTGTAACTCCTATTGTGTCTGTCTTCTAAATATATCTCAGACTTATTCATTGTTCTCTATCTACTCTATGACTATTTTAATCCAAACTATTTAAATTATATCTTATCTCTTTTCTCTTAACCAGTCTCATCATTAAGTCTCACTTTCATTTAAATCTTTTCTCTTAAACATAACAATCAGAACAATCCTTTTAAATTATGAGTTGGGCAAAGTTATTCCCCTTTAAAAAAAAAAGAAAAACGAAACTTTTCAACACCTTACAATTGTATGATGTCATCCAATTGCAAATACAAATTCTTTACCACAACCGATCAAATTGTACATAATCTGACCCCTGAACACCTTTCAAGTTTATTTTTTTCTACTTTCTCTTCCATGTATGTTCTTGCCACCTTGGCCTTATTTCAGTTTCTTCTATTCATCATTTTCTTTCTCACCTCAATGACTTGGCTGATAGTTTTGTTTCTGTCTGAAAAAAATTTTTATCTGATGGTTCTCAAGTAAACTTTAAAGAACTTTCCCAAATCATGGATAAGTTTTCTAACCACTCTTTATTATGTTACATCATTCTACCCTCAGTTATCATTTAAGTACCTTAAGTTCTAAATATGCATTTTATATATCCATCTTTATTGATATTCTAAGTTGCAACATTATTGCTTTTAAGAGTAGTGCTTTTAAAAAAAGCATACTTTGCACCTATTATTTATAATTTCTAGGGACTACACCACTCATACAATCAAAACAAAAATGGACATCACTAAGCACTATATATGCATACTACATAAATAAACACAAATAATTTGATTAAATAATGTTTAAATCATGCCCTATAAATACTAGCTGTAGACTTAAGAACTGAGCAAAGTGGCAAAGTACCTTCCTCATCCTGCATCTTCTGTACCCCTGGATCCCAGTGCCCCACACTGAGCTACTCAACACATTGGTTAATTAGCCTCTCCAAGCACAAAGCTCACTTCAGAGTTTAACCCCCTATTCCAGAAAAAAAATATATATAGTTTTTATAAAAAGATATAGTTTCTCAATTTGTGGAGAAGTTACATTTTTAAAGGACTGTGTGTAAATAGAAAAAAAGTAATATATCTTAATTTATTTTATAGGTTGAGTCATTTTGTAAGATTCCAAGTATAAAAATTATATCTAGTATTCTTGATTTACTAATGAAATTATAATCATTGGCATATTACATTCAGAAGGAGAGTTTGTTTAGATACTAATTTCAAATTTACTATTGGGATTTACTTTTAAATGTCTTTCATTATTACAAATGGCACTGCAAGCTGCTGAGCTTAAGAAATTGAACAACTTTTAGTTTCCACCTGTTTATCAGAATCAGTAAACAACTATCAATATTCTAATTAACCAAACAATGTCATCATACTTTGTAGATATGGTATCCACCATGTTGTCAAACACAGGTAGAAATACACAGTTTCAGAAAAAGAGTAAAATTAAAAAAGAGCAAATATTATTCATTGGTTCTGGCCAGAAGAATCAAGAATGAAACATGGAGTTGTAACATGAGCATGAGGTAAGGGGTATGTGTCTTTGGATGGTGAGAAGATCTCTAGAGGCAGGAAGGGCAGAGCCCAGCTGGGAGATTGGAGTAGACACAGTTCAGTGTAGAAGGTTAAAAAAAAAAAAAAAAAAAAAAAAGGTGATGGGGAATGCTATGAAATTTTACTAAATAACTACCATAAGCTTAGAACTGGGCTTGACAGGTTAAAGGTAAGTTACTTTAATATAATACCTCCTTTAATAGTTGCAACAACTCTTTGAGGTATTATTTTTCTTAATTCACCAGAAAGAGATCATAGCTCAGCAAACTCGTTTGCCCAAGTTCACACAGTTAGAATGTGCCTGTCCAGAATTGACAGAGAAATATATGTGGGTCTAAAACCAAACCCTTTCTATCACCTAAACTAATACTAGGGCTTTTTACAGAAATGGGAGGCAAGAAACAAGATTACTGCAAACCAACAGGTAGAGAGGTTACCATTTCTACTATATCATTCTCTATACCAGACACACCTGTAGATATTGTGTTTATAGCAGTAAATGAGAGAGGCAAAGTCTTATCCTCGTGGGTCATACAGTCTAGTAGGGGAGACAGACAATAAAAAAAAAACACATAATAAATATATGATATAAAATGTATGTAGTTATAGGTGCTGTGAACGAAACTATAGCTGTTGAAAGTACATAAAATATGGTGGAGTAGAGAGTGACTATTTTAAATAAAGTGGCTAGAACAGTCTCTTTGAAAAGCAGATATCTGACTAGAGACACAAATAAAGTAAGGGAGGAAAGACTGGAACATAGTGTTTTGGGAAGGCAATCTGCTAGTGCCAGGAGGCTTGGTTGTGTGTTTGAAGGTTGTTAGGAAGTGTGCTTAGAACTGAATGAGTTCTTGTTTCTGTGTTTGTCTTGTTTGTTTGTTACCTCCAGCTTTATATCCCACATATAAGTGAAGTCATATGGTTCTTAACTTTTTCTGTGTGACTTATTTCACTTCGCATAATAATTTCAAGATCCATCTATGTTGGTGGTTGCCAGAGGGTGGAGGGAGGGGGTTGGTGGAGAAGGGAAAAGGGGGTTGAACATATGATAATGGAAGGAGAGATGACTCTGAGTGGTGAACATACAATTCAATATATAGATGATGTATTGTAGAAATGTGCACTTGAAACCTATACAGTTTTACTTACCAATGTCACCCCAACAAATTTAATAAAAAAATATTAAAATAAATAGTTGTTCCTCCTTCCCCACAAAAAAAGAACTGAATGAGGAGGGTAAATAGGTAGGAAGATAAGATTAGAGACCAAGGAAGCAGCTGGTTTATGTAAGTCTCCATAGGCTGTGGTGAGGAGTTTATGTTTTATTTAATATGATATGAAGCTTCTGGATTTTGAGCAGAAGGGTGTCAGAAGCTGACTTGCATTAAGCACTGTATTTGCTGCTTTATGAAGAATGGGAGGAAAGTCAGAGTAGGCAAATCAGTTAGGGAGCTAGACTTAGGTCCGGCAGACATAGTGGTGGCTTGAAATAGGGTAGTAGGTATGCAGATCATATTGAGATGTATTTTGATGTCATAGATGTAGAAGTATCTATGGTTGTAAAAGGAACAAAGAGAGAGCATATAACAGGCTTTCCCAGAATTCCATTGGCCATATTGTAGCTGCTTTAGTTGATTGTGATTTCAGCTCTGTCAACCTCAGAAGTTCAAAGGATAATGTAAAGGAACCATGAAACTTCCGGTAACGCCCTTTCCAAGCTCCGATATTCTCACTGAAAACCCCCTTCACTATACTGTTAATTACCTTCATTATATGAATGATCAGGGGCTTCTACTTTGCACTTGTCTCATTTTGATCTGAGCATAAGTTTCTCAAAATTAAAGGTTTTTACAGTATTCTCTTGTCTTTAAAAATTGTAGTTTCTTACTTGGAGAGATGGGATTTCCACACAGATGTGGGCTTTGTCACTGTTCTTATCTTTTGTTTTGCTTTCATTTTCTGATGAGAAATCTGATGTTCCCTTTTGTGAGATCCTTGATAATGTTGTGGGAAGAGGACATAAACTAATATTCTTGGGAATTTCTCATATGCTAAGTTTGGGATAAAGCATCTTATTCATATTATTTCACTGTAGCTTCAGAATTCACTCTGGTGAACTTGTATTATTTTGATTCATAGAAGAGAACACTGAGCCTACAAATTTAAATACCACGATCAAATTCACATTAATAAGCAGTGGAGTCAGGAACTGAGACTTTTCCTGCTCTTCCCCTCTAACTGCAAAGCACAAGTGCTTTCTGTGGCAGATGCCTGGCAGATCTCAGACTAAATTCCTAGAACAGCCCCTGAAGGAGAGCCTTTCTTCTTACAGCACTTTAAAGTTCCTTTCCGACATCCAGGCTTATTTTTGTTATCCAGTCAAATGCAGCAGCAGTTTTATATTTCTGCCTTTGAATCTCAGATCCAAAAAAAAAAAAAAAACCAGCAGCAGCATGAATTCCTCAGTGTAAAAGTATTGTAATGATCTGACTTTGTCCATGGGGTGACACTAAATTCTTTCAGTCATGTAAGACTTTTTTTTTTTTTTTGTCAGAAACAAAATAGTTGCAGAGGAGTGGATTTGAGGTGTAATATAAGAACAGTTTTACTTGGAAAAATATTTTTATAAAAGATTTATAATAAAAATGTATTTAACTTTTCATTCCTATAGAAAACTACCAAAAAAAAATACCTCCTTCAATTTTTGTTATTCCCATCACTTCCTCTTTTTCTCCTCAAGTCTGCTCTGGAATAATGTTCACAACCTGCTCCAGATTATATTGTTCTGCACTTCCCCTTCTTAGAAAGGGTCAAGCAGCAATCTTCTCATTTGGTGATAATAAGGCCATTCTCAGGGAGAAACTATTAAGGGGAAATGGTATATTAATACCACCTAGTTTTACCCCACATTTTAGTTTTTATGATTTACATAAACCTATGACAATTCTACTATAACTATAAAAAGAAAATACAAACTTTATATAGCATTTACAACCTAAGAAAACCACTCTGTTCAGTTCAATAGTGAGCACTTAGTATGGGTTATGGCTAGAGAAACTACTCTTGAGGAATTTATAGTCAATAGAAGAACAAACATATAAAGAGGGGAAAAAAATACATCCTCAGTCATAAGAACCATAAGACTCCCAAGATGGTAATTTTCTTAACTTGAAAATTCAAGAAAGACTTATTGGTAGGGGTAACTAAAGTTGTTCATATGAATGTAATGGAAAGAGATTTCTGGCAGAGGAAACTGCTTGAATTTAGGCAATCTAGTGTGTGAGGCTTTAATAGTGAGTATTTTGCTTCCTGCTGTCTCCTCCCAACCCCCAACAAGTAAATGGGTCCCAGTGAAGAGCGAAGTCTCCATCTCTTCTTGCTATCAATAAGGGGGAAACATGTTATTAAAAAGTGCACTAGTTGGCATTCTGCTTTCCTCCCTTAATCTTGGTGTGTGTGTGTGAATGAGGCAGGTGGGACCAGCAAGGAACTGAGCTTCCACTCCCATCGTACATCAACACAGCAGTAGGAGTCAGTCATCTTCCTGCTTTCTCCCTGATGGTAGTGGGTCCAAGAGGGGGACTGAGTATATGATCCTCACTTGAAGGCAATGAGGTGATTAGAGTCAGTGCCCTAGATGATAGAATCAGTAAACTGGAAGATGGACCCATAGAATGTATCCATTCTGAACAACAACAACAGAATCAATAAATTAAATAAATTGAAAACAAAAGGAGTATCAGAGACCTGTGGGAAAATAACCAAAGACGTAGCATTTGTTTCATTGGATTTCCAGAAGGAGATGCGAGATTGGAGATGAAAAAGTATTTGAAACAATATGACTGAAAACTTCTCAATTGTGGTAAAAACAACAATAACAACATAAACTTACAGATTCAAGGTGGTAAGTGAATCTCAAATTGGATAAACTCAAAGAAACCCACACCAAGACACAACATTATTAAACAGCTGAAAATGAAGAGCAAAGAAAAAATCCTGAAAGCAACCAGAGAGAAATGGCATTGTATGAAGAGTCTGACTTGATTTTGGATGTTTAACTGCTGACAGCTTTCAACCTCACCACTCCTCTTGCCCTCTACCTCATATATGAGCAAACTGATAAGAAAGCCTGATATCCCCTGCTTCGGCACAGGTGGGAAGTTAAAACCAGCCAGGATCTGGCCCACATGCAGGAACTGGTACCAAAGGTGATACTCCTAACCACAATAACATCCAAGCCAGTCTTCTTTTACTGCTGTCTAAGTGATACTTGGACTTGCTTGTGAACCTGCCATTTTTTTTTCTAGGAAATATCATTATAAGAGAAATAAACCTTTCTTACCTTCTTGGGACATGTTTGGCACCATTAGTTTCCCAATCTAAACTAAATTTTGGGTGGGATTTCAATCTCATTCCCTGTAATGACTACAACAAATGTATTAGTTATAAAAGGACAACAAGTTTAATTGATTGAATTAGATTTCTCATCTGAAACCATAGAGGCCAGAAGAAATTGACACAATATTTTTTAAGTACTAAATGGAATGTCAACCACAAATTCTATATATGATGAACTTTGGTACAAAAATCTTCAACAACATGTTAGCAAATCTAATCTATCAATGAATAAAAATAATTATAAAAAACCCCTGATCAAGGGTTTATTCCAGGCATGCAAGTCTGGTTCAACATTTAAATATCATTTAATGCAATCCTTGTACCTGCAAAGCACAGGTTCTTTCTGTAGCAAAATTTGGCCTTCTTTAGCCTTGAGTTTCATTGACTCAGCTCTAGTTATTATTTAGTGTCTTTACTTACTTTGATTTAATTTACTCTTCTTTTCCTAGTGTCCTTAGGAGAAGTTTAAATGATTAATTTTAGGTCTTTCTTCTTTTCCAGTGTACGCATTCAATGGTATGAATTTTCCTCTAAGTTCTGCCTTTGCTGGATCTCACAAATTTTGATAAGTTGTGTTTTCATTTTAATTTAGTTCAAAATGTTTTTAATTTCTCTTGAAATTTCTTTTTTTGACCCATGTGTTATTTACGTTATTTAATTTACAAGTGTTTTGAGATTTTCCAACTATCTTTCTGTTATTGATTTTTAGTTTAATTCCATTGTGGTTCAAGAACAAACATTATAAGATTTATATTCTTTAAATTTGTTAAGGCGTGTTTTATGGTTCAAAATGTGGCCCATCTTGGTGAATGTTCATGTGATCTTGAAAATGTATATTCTGCTGTTGTTGGGTGAAGTGGTATTAGATGCCCATTATACCCAGTTGACTGGTGTTGTTGTTGAGTTCAATTATGTCCTTAATGATTTTCTGCCTGTTTGTACTGTTCATTTCTGTTAGAGAGATGTTGAGGTCTCCAACTATGATAGTAGAGTCATCTATTTCCTTGTAATTCTATCAGTTTGCCTCATGCAGTTTGATGCTTTCTTGTTAGGTACATACTCACTGTTATGTCTTCCGGGAAAATTGATTTTTTTTTTTTTAATCACTATGTAATGATGCTCTTTATCCCTTTCCTTGGTCTGAAGTCTGCTCTGTATGAAACTAAAGTTGTTCTACCACTTCCTTTTGATTAGTTTTAGCATGATGTATCTTTCGCCCATCTTTTTCCTTTTAATCTACATGTGTCTTTATGTTTAACGTGCATTTCTTGTAGACAACAAATAGTTAGCTCATGTTTTTTGTTCACTCTGACAATCTGTCCTTTAACTGGTCGATTTAGACCACTGGTGTTCAAAGTAACTATTGATATAATTGGGTTAATATCTACCATATTCGTTACTATGTTCTATTTATTGTTCTTGTTCTTTGTTCTTATTTTTCTCCCATGTGTTCTCCATTTTTTGGTTTTAATTAAGCATTATATATAATTGCACTTTCTCTCCTTTCTTAGCATATAAGTTATAGTGTCTTTTTGTTTGTTTGTTTTAGTGGTTTCCCCAGAGTTTGCAATATATATTTACAATTATTTCAAGTGCACTTTCAAATAACACTATACCACCTTAGTTTTAGTGAGTACTTTATAATAAAAAAAATTCTAATTCCTCCTTTCCATCCTTTGTATCATTGTTGTAGTTCATTTGATGCATATAAACATACATAAATACATAAATATATATGTGTGTAAATATATATGTATATATATATATACATATATATATATATATATATGATGTATGTATAAATATGCATGATCAAATGCATTGTTGCTATTATTATTTAGGACAATTTCATCTGTTAGATCAATTAAGAATACAAAAAAATGAAAGTTTTATTTTACCTTCAACTACTCCTTGTCTGATGCTCTTACTTTATTATGTATAACCAGATTGCTGACCTGTGTCTTTTTCCTTATCTCTAAAGAACTTCTTTTAATATTTCTTGTAAGACAGGTCTACTAGCCATAAATTCCCTAAATTTTGCTTCTCTGAGAAATTCTATATTTAGCCTTTATTTTTGAAGGATAATATTGCGTGGAATAGAATTCTAGATTGGTGAATTTTTTTCTCTTAAGACCCTTCTTCCTGGATTTTTCCCCCTTTTATCTTGAATTTTCTGTAGTTTAAAAATTATATGCCTAATTTTATTTTATTATTATTTTTTTTGGGGGGGAAGGGGAGTGGTATGTATCCTGCTTGGAGTTCTCTGAGTTTCCTGTATCTGTTGTTTGGTGTCTGACATTAATTGGGGAAAATTGTCTGTTATAATTTTTTTCAAAGGCTTCTTGTGTTCCTTTCTCTTTTTCTTCTTCTGGTATCTCATTAAGCATATGTTACAACTTTTGCGGTTGTCCCACAGCAATGGATATTCTGTATTTTTTTTAGTCCTTTATTTTGTTTGCTTTTCATTTTTGGAGATTTCTATTTAGATATTGTCAAGCTCAGCAATCATTCCCTCAGCTGTGTCCAGCCTAATAAGCCTAAATAAGGCATTCTTCATTTCTATAACAGTACTCCTGAACCCTAGCATTTCTTTTTGATTCTTTCAAATTCACATCCCTCTGCTTAAATTGCTGACCTATTCTTAAATGCTGTCTACTTAATCAATTAGAGTCTTAGCATATTAAGCATAGTTGTTTTAAATTCCCTGTCTGAATATTCCAACAACCATGCCATATTTGAATCTGTGTGGAATACTGAGTAAAAACAACTCGCAAATATGCCTTTAATAATATGGTGATAAGATGTTGGTGTGGGGACAGAACCCCAGAAAGCAGTTTCCAGGCTCTCGGCCTCACATAGAAAGGTGCTGGTGTGGGTAGTAAATGGCCATCAACTGTGATCAGACGGTCATCAGCTGTGGCTAGTTGGCGTCAGCTGTAACCCGTAAGCCATTGGCCACTAATATAACTGCCGTGGCTACGCTAGCAGAAGAGAATGGGGGCTAGCAAGAAGACATGGCTGGCAAGCGCGGACTGCTGTTAGGACGGCGGGTTGCAGGTTATGTAGATCCTGCTTCCTGTGTCTCCAGCCCAGCCACCAGCGAGAATATATTGGTTTGACTCCCCTATCTATGGCTCTGTGGGTGTTCCTTTTGGCCTCACCATATCCTGCGTTGTTATGTGGGGAGCGGTAGCTGAGACCTTGCAGGCCGCCCTGCACGACAAATGGCACAGCGAGCAGGGTCCCCCGTGTGACAGTTGGGGGAGGTGAAATATTTATTGTTCTATGATTAGGTCTCAGTCTTTCAGTAAGCCTGTCCCTGTGGACTGTGAACTTCACCAGTGTTTTTTGGCAACTCCCACCCCCTTCCTTACCCCCCACACACCTTAGATGAGACAGGATGGCTAGAGTGGGCTGCAGTTGGGTATTTTTCTTGTCTCATATGGAAGGTTAAATAGGTCCAGCTGGGGTATTTCCCTTTCTCCATGTGGAAGACTAGAACCAGTAGAAGTTGGGTAATTGCCTTCCCCTAAATATGTTAGGCTCAGATAAAACACCTGCAGTTTAGGCGCTGGTTAAATAGTTTCACAGAGGGCAGACCTCTTAAGAAGAACAGGATATTCTGGTGTATTTCAAAATGGTTCCTTTCCCCCTCCTCTTGCGGTAGGCAGGTTAGGATTTTTCTCCAAAGTTCATTGTGAGAACATGAAGTCTAGAGGTAAGACCCACAAAAGTGTGTGTGTTTTCCATCCCTTTCATGAATGAGTCCCTTGAAGATTTTTACTTTCAGAGTGGTTTCCACGGAGCCTCCTGCAATTCATCAGCTGTAGTTCTGCTTTTCCTAATTGGCACTGGTTCTCATGGACTCTCCAACGTGTGGGTTTCTACTCCAGTAAGTTATGATTCTCTATACTCAGCTGTCGGTCTTTTCAATTTGGGGGCAGTGATTTGCCCTGTGACCTTACTTCTCTCATGGATGTAAGAACAGATGTTGACTTTAAAATTTGTTCAGATTTTTAGTTCTTAGGATGGAGTGGCAGCTTCTAAAATTGATTTAATTTGGCTCTACTAACAAGCATTTCTAAAGTGCATTATTTTTTTTTTAAATGTCAGTTATGTATTGTCTGTTTGCAAAGCAGAACTCCAGTGCTAGGTTAAAGCATTGCTATAACTTGAAATTATTATGATGCTTTTGGTTGAAATTAACAGAAATCTTGAAATTAAAAATGGATTTAATAATAAGGACATCAATGATCTCACATAAGTAGCAGCTTAGAAGTAGGATAATAATTTCAGGGAAGTTTACTTCAGAAGCATACAAGGTCATCAAAGACCCAAGTTCTATCTTTCCAGTTTATTACCTTCAGTAGGGAGTTTCTGTCCTCACCTTGGTATCAACCTCACTATCTTGTTTGTAATATTATACTACAATTCTGAATGATGTTGCTGTGGGGACAGAGCCCCAGAGAGCAGTTTCCAGGCTCTCGGCCTCACGCTAAAACGTGCTGGCTCAGGTAGTAAATGGCCATCAACTGTGATTGGATGGCCATTAGCTGTGGCTAGTTGGCTGTCAGCTGTAACCAGTGAGCCACTGGCCACTAACATAACTGCTAGCAGAAAAAAAATGGTGGCTAGCAAGAGAAAATGGGGGCTAGCAAGAAGATGGTGGCTGGCAAGCACGGATTGCAGTTAGGACGGCGGGTTGCAGACAGTGTGGCTCCTGCTTCCTGTGTCTCCAACCCAGCCGCCAGGGAGAATATAGTAGCATGACTCCTGTATCTATGGCTCCGTGGGTGTTCCTTTTTGGCCTCACCATGTTCTGCGCTCTTTTGTGGGGAGCGGGAGCAGAGACCCTGCAGGCCGCCCCACGTGACAGTTGCATTGTGAGGAAACTAGGCAAAGCGTACAAGGGAACTATCTGTTATTTCTTATAATGTGTCACGCAGGGGACCCTGCTCGCTGCGCCATTTGTCGTGCAGGGTCTCAGCTCCCACTCCCCGCCCAAGAACGCAGGACACGGTAAGGCCAAACAGGAACACCCATGGAGCCATAAGTAGGGGAGTCAAACCAATATATTCTCGCTGGCGGCTGGGCTGGAGACACAGGAAGCAGGATCTACATAATCTGCCTAACAGCAGTCCACGCTTGCCAGCCACCATCTTCTTGCTAGCCCCCATTCCTTCCTTGCTAGCATAGCCACAGCCGTTATATTAGTGGCCAATGGCTTACGGGTTACAGCTGACAGCCAACTAGCCACAGCTGCTGGCATCTGATCACAGTTGATGGCCATTTACTACCCGAGCCAGCACCTTTCTATGTGAGGCCGAGAGCCTGGAAACTGTTTTTTGGGGTTTTGTCCCCACAAATGCCATGTGAACCTACAATTCAAAATACAAAGTTTAATTTAAAAAAATATATAGAAAGTACAAGAATATAGAAAGTACAACTAGTATTAGAGAGTAGGTGTGTTTTCAAGGGTATTGAGAGGTGTGAATAAAAGAACTGTTAGGATGGAGTGACTTGAATTTATGGTATGAAGTTTGGATTTTATCTTCCCCATGATATTATACCATTATGTTAGTTTTCTATTGCTACTGTAACAAATTATCATGAACTTAATGTCTTAAAGTAACACATTTATTATCTTACAATTTTGGAGGTCAGAAATCTGAGATGGGTTACACTGAGCTACAATTAAGATGTCTGCAAGGCTGTATGTGTATTTTATTTTTTTCCTGGTAGCTATATGGGAAAATCTGTGTCTTTGATTTTTCCAATTTCTAAAAGCTTCCTGCATTCCTTGGTATGTACCAAGATTTTCAAAGCCAAGATTGTAGCATATTCAGGTGTATCTGACTCTGACCCTCTCCTTTCTTTTCCTTATAAGGATCAGGATAATCTCATCTCAAGATTGTTAATTTATTCACACCTGCAAAAACCTACTGCCAAGAAAAGTAGCCTATTTATAGATTCTAGGAATTAAGACATGGACATTTCTTGTAAGGGCATTATTCCTAGACATTTATTGCACATGATTTCCAAGAGAGCCAAAAGAAGTGAAGATTGAAATTAAGTACACTTAGCATTAGGCACTTAAGTAAAACATGTCTTGCTATGTATATAGTGTTACAATTTACCTATTCCCCTAAATCTTCCGACCCTGTGCCCAAATTGGACTCAAAGTAGAAAAATATAATGATGCTCTTTTTGCTCAGATTGATATGGCAGATCATGGATATTCTTTTAGTGATTCCTGTGGACCCTGTATTACATTGTATTACAATTGTATTACATTTTGCTATGTCCTAATATTTGTTGCTGCTTCAAACTGGGAATTATTTCAAAGATTCCAAACATGTACAATATGCATGTCAATAGTTTTAATAGTATCAAATTCTACCCGCTCCTCTTCAAACAAGCAAAATCCAGCTTCAGTATGTCTCTGATGAGACTGTTGTATTGAAAAGGCTGGTGTTCCTTAATTCTCATTGGCTTCTTTACTATGAAGATTTCATTCAGAAAAGTACATGCCGATTGTGGGGACAGAGCCAGGAATGCAATTTCCAGGCTTTCAGCCTCTTGTGGAAAGGTACTCACTCGGGTAGTAAATGGCCATCAACTGTGATTGGATGGCCATCAGCTGTGGCTAGTTGGCCATCAGCTGTAACTAGTGAGCCATTGGCCACTGATATAACTTCTGTGGCTACGCTAGCAGAAAATGGGGGCTAGCAAGAAGATGGTAGCTGAGCTAGCAAGCACGGATTGCAGCTAGCAAGCGGTGGAGTGAGGGTTGCAGATCATGTGGCTCTTGTTTCCTGTGTCTCGAACCCAGCCTCCAGCGAGAATATAGTGGTGTGACTCCTCTATCTATGGCTCTCTGGGTGTTCCTTTTTGGCCTCACCATGTCCTGCGTTCTTATGTGGGGAGCAGGAGCTGAGACCCCGCAGGCCGCCCCGCATGACTCCCCACACTACACCTTTTCCAATGGTTTTCATCTGTTCTATCTTTCTTGGGGGTAAATACTAAAAACAAAGTTGAAAACATTTTTGTGTAGCACAAAATATACTCTAATTAACTTGTCCAAAGTGAAAGAATTTCAGTGTGACTTTTACTTTTGTTTTGCTTTAGCAAGGGAAAAATAATCTTGGTGAGATTTTTCATATACAGAGTGTCATCTATTCTCAGTTTTTGTCTCTGAAGGTGAAATATCCGCACACATGACTCTAAACGCTTTCTTCAGAGGTTTGTACAAAGGACTTAATATAACTAGATTTGTAATTTAGAAATAACACTTTAACTTCTGTGTGAAATATGAGTGATTTGTGAAGTAGGAATGACTTGTGTTAATGTTAGTTGGCTTTTTCTAGTATTTTCCTATTTCAGTGAGATTAGCATTCATACGAGATTATTCTTGGATATTTCTTAAAAGAAGTGATAGTAGTTAAAGCAATGCAAGCATGCATTATATTTACCCATCATATGGTGTTAAGTTTTTGTTTAACATGAAGAATTTCCACAGAGATACTTCACCTGATCAGAAAACGTGAAACCCTACCAAACTAAACTGTCTTTATGGCTAAACCAACTATACTGCCATTTAATGAAATTTTAATAAAGTCAACAATAAATTGTAAATGAGTTAAGCATCATTACTTGCCATGGAGAGGAAAAAGAGTTAGAAATATGAAATGCAAAGCCAGTGAAACTAACATTTAAAGCAGCGATCAATGAAAGTATCATTCAGAATCTCAGTATGTGCTAGGCTGCTAGACCAGGAATTCATAAAGCAGAGCTTCCAAAATTTTGGCTGTAATTTCTCTAATATTTGAAAGGAGCTCTGATACCAACTTGCTGACACCATTCTAAATTCTCCTTTTAGAAGCCGAATAGAGATCATTACTTTATCACCATTACTTTGTATCTATTTGATGATTTATCCCTGAATGTCAAAGAGCTTTAATATAATGTCATAAATTTAATTACACCCCAGTATCTTTGGGATAATATGGAGTTTTCCTAAAGTCAAGTGCAATGTGAACGGCAGAGACAAAATGAAAATTCACTTATTTCTGGGCGCCAAATATCTGCAACAATATGTATATTCTTTTTAGAACAGTGCGTGAACTATCTGCCCACTGTTAGATTGTGAAATGTTTCTATCCTTGCAGGAAGGCATATTTCATAACCAAGTTACTAATTGGAGCTTATCTAGAAGAGAAAATAAAGCATAGTGAAGGACCACTAGAAATGACCACATCTAGAACTGCTGAAAGAATTGGAAAAGAGAGAGAGATGTAGAAGGGAAACCAATAGCTGTCTTTAGACATTACAGTGGTTATCATGTCTAGTTCCTGAAGTTCTAAGGCATGGAATTAACATGGAAACATGCTTCAGCCCAACATCAAGTTTTAGAAAATTAGAAATATCCACTGAGGGACTATGTCGCCTTGTTAGCTCCCCATCATTGAGGTGTTTAAGTGAAAGCTGGATCGCCATTTTCCCAACATGTTATTAAAAAATTGATTGCATTGTGCATCTGAGTAGATTAGAGGAATATGATCCTGTTCCTCTTTACATTTCTATAGTGATTTAGTATAACAAGGGGAGATGCCAAGTTATTCAACTGCCCAGTGAAGGGTACAATTGCCTGATGCCATAGGAGGGGAGGCTATCAAGATTCACAACAGACAAATCTGGTTGAAGTTAATAAGAACCCAAAACTGGCCCTAAATATTCATGGCATATTATTCTGTGTTTGCATGCAAATATCTCAAATATACATTTTAGGCCATAAATATAATTCTTTATGTTGATCTTTTGTTTGTTAATATACACTCCTAAGCATCTTAATCTTCCATCTTTCTCTTCTAAAAACAAGATATTAATTAAGGATCTTAGTCAGATGTTTTAGATGTATTTTTGATAACTTGTAGCTGATTCAAAATAATGATGCAACAAGTTAGTCATATTTCTTTGTTCTGGGAGAATTTCCTGAATGTGCTCCACAGGCACTATCTTCAGGAGGTTCTCTCTGATAGCTTTGTCCGGTCCTTGAATTCTAGTGAAGTGTACATATTGGCGTTTCTCTCTCCAACCTGGGAGAACTACTGTGGAGTTAATGAATTTCCTAATTCCTTAACAAATTCAAGGGAGGACACAGACAGTGATAAAAATTGTCATGCTTTTATGGGATGATGCCTAACTCACCTCAGAGTACCAGAATTTTTGTGTAAATGTCAACTAGGAACTGTCTAAATCAGACAGAACCAAAATTGGATATTTATCTAAGAAGTTTAAAAATACAAAAAACTGTTTAATTTAAATTAATGGAACATTTTGATAAATAATAAATATGTAATTTTTCTAAAGTTTTCTTTAAGTATAAAAATACATATCATACACATACATGCACTATATATACATGGATATACAAACATTCATATTAATTACTGAATGCTAATTACTAAATACTAATACTAAACTTAAGCTCATATGAAATTCCAGTTATAATTTTCAATTAAATTGGTCAGATTATGGGAATTCCTACATCCTGTGTTTATCTGTTTTTTTGTAATCTTTTGAATTATCCAGTTCTGTGGGGTCTAATAATCTTCTTCCAATGTTAAATACTATACTTTTTTCTCTCCCACCAATTTTCTGCAATGAATGCCTTTTGTATTAAGACATTTAAATTGTATCAAATTCTTATTTTCATTGCTGAGATTTGTTTGGAATATGTGTATATATTCAACTAAATTAGGGAAGTTTGTGTCCTTTACTGTCCCTTTTCTAAAACATGCTTCCTGTTTTGCCAGAGAGAGAAGACAGTGGAGATTTCACCTTTTTTTTTTTTTTTTTAAATCTGTCTCTTTCTCTATTGTTTGAGGGCCTTGAATTCAACGTTTTGGGTATCCCACAGTGGTAGTAATGGTAGGGGGACTGCATAATTAAACATCTATCTAGCTGTTATTACTGAGGTGCTAATATTTAACCATTAAGATAGGATTGTGTTCACTGCCATGTTGATTATACAAGCAGAGCCTGGATAATTACTCGCTGAGACAATATTCAGTCTTGATACTGAGCTGGACCATATGGCCTGCAAGATTTCTGCAATATCTAGGATTGTCCAGTTGGGTATAACTTGGCCAGTAGGAAAACCTGAGGCATAAAAATAGTCCATACCAGTTCTAATCAGAAGCAGAGTATCAAAACTCAAATAGAAATGTAAAGCGCTGCTTCCAAAGAAACCTCCAAACATGATCATTTTTTTCAGAATCATATCAAGTGTTCAAGACAAATATTGCTCTGGAGGATAATATTCAAGGAGTTCCTCAGTTTAAGGCCAGTAATTGGTCTCAAGTATTTAAATCTTTCTCTTTTAAAATCAGAGAAAAATAATCTCAGAAATGATTGTAGCAATTTTCTGAAGAAATGGGCAATGGACAAATGAAAACTCAATAGGCCTTTTGCTGCTTCCATGAGATTACAGCAAACTTTTTTTTTTTTTCCCCTGTAGCTTTTCAAGATTTCAGATTCTGAGGATGAACTCCATTTTTTTTTAGAGGCACAAACTGGAAAAGTAAAACAAACAAAAATACACAACAAATCTTTAGGGATAGAATGGATACCAGTTGATGAAAACCAGCTGCTAATGAAAACCAAGTTTATTGTTTATTGAGTACTGTATCAGAGGAAAAGCACCCTGGAATAAGTAAATAACTAGGTATTCACATTTTCCCTCTCCATAAGAAGATCAGACATATAAATTTAACCTGACATAGTGGCAGAGCTAATGTTTTTCTGTTTTTTATAGCAAATATTCATCATTTCTGTTTTTCTCACAAGATTGTATATTTTATACACATGGGCCATAAGTTAAATGCGTAAACTATTCAATTATCCCACTAAGTAGGATACATGGTGATATGGTGAAAAGCTATTTCATGTTGCAAGTGTGGCATGGAATTATACATTTGACAATATTAAAATTTCAAAATTTTACACAAAAAATATTCATCATGGATGATGTAATGGGAAGTAAAGAAAGCCTTTTTAATAAGAGCTATGTAGTGATACTGGTAACATTGGGCCTAGCAATAGGAAAACAAAGCAGGATGGAAGTTCTTGAATTGGGGTATTAACTGGTGTTTCTTGGGGTATTAACAGGTGTTTCATGTATATATCCATGAGATATATACAATTTCTATTTATTTTATTCTATAGTTCCTTACTTCAATTTCACCCTTCCCCACTGATTTATTTTCTCTTAGTATATTGCAAAATGGAAGATTATCATATATGACCCATCCAGACATAGTTTTAAAACTGACAGATAAGGTCACAGAAGTAGCTGAATTTAGAATGCAGATCCTCTGGATTTACATTATAGACTTTATCTGAAAGATTGAAAAGCATTCTTTAATAAATTGAATAGGTTTGGGTTCTGCATTGAATCCCTGTCTGTCATTCATCTAGAAGTTCGACTTACTACTGCACCTGATTCCGGTTAAATGTTTTATAAGACAGACAACTGGGAAAATTGGAAGCTGCTTCTACATAAGAGGAGAAGCCAAATACCTCCAGAGATTATTTTAGGCAATACCATATCACCCTGTGCAATTGAAAATCCTATCAAGGACTATAAAATACTTCAATCTAGAAAATAGTATAAAATAAAATAAATGCAGGAGACATTTACTGGCATATTCTCTCTTAGTTGTGTAAATAGATATAATAAATCTAAAGACAGAAGAAAAACAGCTTGGGCGTATTTATATATACTCTCACATGAATATATGTTAGTATTTGGAAATTTTCAAGCACTGAATTTTGACATTTAATGTTTTTAGATGTAAATGTTGTAGTTATTAAAACAGAAAGTCACATAAATGAACATAACAGAAACCTCAGTTGTTAATATGAAACATCAACAATCATAGACTACAAAGCAAATCACCCTTCTCTCTCTTCTGTATTTCTCCTTTGTTTTGTTCTGTTGAGATCTTATTTCTCCTTTAGCTCATCTTGACGTGACCAGAAGAATTGCTGAAATTATATGGTTCATGGATGGTCTAGTGATGCAAAATTAGTTTAACTCTGTGAAAACCTCACATGTAGAAAATTTTTCCTTCTCATCTCCATGACTCCCTTGCAAAAAAATAAAAAGAGCCTGTTAGAGGAAAGAAAATATTTAAAATATATATTAGCATAAAATCTATTTCAAAGTGCTGTGGATTTTGTTATTGGTAAATGTGACTTTTGCAAATTTACATTTTCTCATGCTCAAATTACTGTGTGACTTTGTTGAGAAAAAGAGTGAAACCCTTTCCCCAAGAGCCAATGTATGTGGTTTTCACTTACTACCGAGAAACATCTATCTACAAAACTGGTCCCTCTGTTTTTCTTTTTCAGTTTTTAGTCATTCCTAACTTCTGAATGTGGTGAGGTGATTAAGAACCTGTTTTGGGTGAAAGAATGGCCTTTAATAGTGAATCAAACGTTTCCACTGATGACAAATTGAAGATATCTAAGCAAATGCCGGCATTCTTGCCTTTACTGATTTGTGGAATCCAAGGGGCTTCCACAGCTCCTAAGAAAAATAATGTCTGTCCTCTAAGGACCTGCTTATCACCTAAACACAGTAGACGTGGAGCTTCAGCCACACAGTGATTTTAGGGGCTCATTAGAATGTTTTAATTTTAAAAATTTCATTAGAAAAAATAAACTTTTAGGGGAAAGAAACTGTTTGTAATGTTATTGATATATTTGTTCTGTGCCAATGTACTTTGATTTTTTAATATTTTAATTTTAGTATTTTTATAGAGGAAGAGGCCTATGAGGGCAACAGTGTATGGCCCATGAAAGTCATAATGTGGACCTGCTCACTTCGACCTATAAACATAATGAAAGAGAGGGGATAGAAAAAGTGTCCTGTGCAATGATTTCATGGCAGCCTCTTTAGACTCTGGACATTCCAAAAATAAATTTCAGCCAATTTATCAGTCATTCATTGAATGGGTTCTAATTTCCTTCAGGCTGAAGTGATGACTATAACGTGAGTGTGTTCCAGCATGTTTCAAGTGGAGGCCAAAACATTTCATTGCTGCATTCAAATGAAAATTGCCATTTACTGGGCCCTGCTTCATCAGCCAGTTTACTCATTCACAGCAGCACGAGTTCTTCACTTTATTGCCTTCCAAGTTGGAAGATCTGTGATGATGTGCTTCCACTACAATGTATTGCTCAAATCTTTCATCTGAATGCAGCACCTGGTTCCTCTTCAATATTTTATGGACCAGAAAACTCATGAGTGAAGACACAACTACCACTAGCAGATGCCAACTATTTCCTGAGATGGTTATTTGCACCTACATACGGATTTCTGCATGGTGGTCATTGGCATTATGTTGTTGAGGGCAGAACTTTGAACTAGGCATGAGAAAACCTGATTCTTGCCTTAGTTATCTCTTATATCTCTGACCTTGAGCAAGAGATACATTCCTTCTTGTATTTCATGTGTTCAACTAAATAGAAAAAATGGCAGATTTCTAGGATCTTTTCTACTTCCAAATGGGAATAAGTCCATAAAGCTATTCTGTTGTTTTTCCAGAATGTCTTTATATGATGTCTGCTTCCATTGCCTGGGCTCTGGACCGCTAATCAACAGTTGCTAAGATTTGCTACAGATCATGAGTCCTTGAGATTGTCCGCAGACGTTTATAATAAGCATCGCTTCCAGGTTGTAGCATATTGGCTGCATTCCAGGAGGCTCTTTCATAGTTGTTACATAACAAATTTCCATAGTTCCTACCCATGGGAAAGTTAGGTATTATCATCTGGAATAGGAACTGGAGTATGAGTTAACTTGGGTTAATCAGTGAAGTCTTACGGAGGCCAAGCTACCTTTTTTGATTGGCTTTTTTGTCCTTCAGTTTGTCAGGAAAAGTAGAATTCAGGGATCGCTTTCAGCTTTCTAATGATGAGGAAGATTAACTATTTATTGCATTTCTTGGTGCTAGCTTGTATGTGGTTTCAGTTTCTTACCAAATTAATGATACAGATATATCTAGAGCTAGGTGTCTAATGTATGAACAAGCTATGTCTTCCAGTACAATGATGGATAGGAAAAAACGATACTGGATTACCCTTATCGTAACACTCAACCTCAGGGAAGAGCTCTCAATATTTCATCATTAAGTGGGTTGTCAGCAATTAATATTACATAGTTCTATTTATTAGAATTGAGGTAGTTGAGGTAGTTCCCTTATATTCTTAGTTTGCTGAGTGTTTAATCATGAAAGATTGTTGATCAATTTTATCAAATGATTTTCTGTACTCAATAAGATAATTATGATATTCCCATTATTTTGTAATGCTTTGAATTGGATTGATTTCTTTTTCTGCCCTGTTTTCAAAGCTAACATCATATGTAAACTATCCATATTATCACCTAAAGCCAATCTCTGAAACTGTCTTCTATCATCTACTCAACACCCTTTTCTGGCTAATTTCCATCTAGGTACTGGCTATATTCATGATCTCTAATTTTTGTCTTCTAATTTTCAATATTTTCTTAAGAGAATACTCAAACATAAAGAGCATTTTAAAGAATTATACAGTGAAACCTTGTGTACCCACAATCTACATTCTACAATTAGCCTTTTATTATCTATGCTTTATTCAATTTCTATATATATTTGTTAATTTCTGAATTCATTTTTCATTCGAGGCATTTTGAGTTAAGTTATAATCATCAGTACACATCACCAGTAAATAGCATGCACATCATCAGAGTTTTTCCTTTTCATTCTCTGGAGGAGAAGATTTAAAATTGGTGTTATTTATTTCTTAAGTGGCTAGAAAAATTCCCTGAATTCACCAAGATTTTCTTTGTGGGAGAGTTGTCATTTATTGATAAATATTTTCAAATAGACATAAGATTCTACTCTTATTTTCTAATTTCTCTTGACTGAGTTTCATTTTTATACACACACACACATACATATACATATACACTGTTTAAATTATTTTATTTTGAGATAAATGTAGATTCATAAGAGGTTGAAAGAATAATATAGAGAGATCCAGTACACCCTTAATTCAATTTCCCCCAATGTTAATCTTGTTTAACTTAACTTTGTTATAATATTACAACCAAGAAATTGATATTGACACAATGCACTGATCTTATTCAAATTTCATCAGTTTTACATGTACTTATTTGAGTGTGTATTCAGTTTTGGGAATTTTATCATTTGTGGAGATTCATGTGGACACAACCACAATAAAGGCACCAAACAGTTTCATCATCCTTCATGCTACCCTTTTATGTACAAGATCTACCTCCTTCTTCCCTAGTTACTGCAAATCACAAATATATTGTTACTTTCTATAATTTTGTCATTTTCAGAATGTTACATAAATGGGATCATATAGTATGAACAAACTTTTTCTTTTTTTCTTTCCGTGAGTAAAATTTCCTTGCTATAAGTTGTCGCATATATCAATAGTACGCACCTTTTCTTTTTTTTTTTTTACTGAGTAGTATTTCAAGGTATAGGTGTAACACAATTTGTTTAACCATTCACTCATTGAAAGATGTTGAAATTGCTTCCAGTTTGGGACTACTATGAATAAAGCTGCTATAAATATCTGTGTACAGGTTTTTGTGTGAACATAATTTTCTCTCTCTAACTTGCATAATAATTCCCCTCCCCATTAATGGGTCATTGCCAACAGGAAATAATAATTCTATATTCTATCTCCCCTTAAAAGTCCTCATATCCCTCCAGCTATTGACTTACTTCTCTGTTCCTCTATTATATGGAAAATGACCTTGAAGCAGTAGTAGCTTGTAAGTATACTGCTAGGCAATCTATCCTAGATGTCATAGAACAGAAATGCTCAAAGACAAAATTAAAATGCTTTAAGCATTTGGTTTATTAAATCAACATAAAATACACTGCGAGAACAAAAACATAGATCTGGGTGAGCTAACAAATTTAGGGTAAGGTACAAATAGGATGGAAGACACATACTCTTTCAATCTTTGATTACACTATGGCCACATCTCCTCGTCTTCTATCTATTTCATTAAAATACAGTCCTGGAGCTACCCTTAACTTGTCTCTTTATTTAACGACCCATATCCAAGTCTTGCAGCATCTATATCCAAAATGAATCCTAACTACAAATATTTCTTATCATCACTTCTCTATCTCTTGTCTAAGTCACAAACAACTTTCTCTTTCCAGGCTAGCACAATCAGCTTAAAACAATGCATGCCAATCAGTTTTCTCCATAAACCTGCCAATTATCTTTGAACAATGAAATTCCTTTTCAAAATCTTTCACTGGCTTCCAAGAACACTTTAACCCTTCACAGTCTGGTTCCTCCTGACCCACCCCCCTTTTTTTTATTACTGAAGCAGTCTCTTGTCTGACCTTTTCTCATCCTCTAAGAAGCTCTTCCACCCCTCAGTCAAAGGGATTCTTATCTCATGTACGCATATGCTTAAGTATCATTTCCTCGAAGACCATTTCCCTAGCCACCTTATAGGAAAGAGCCAGATTTACCCTCGTGACCTATCATTCTCTATACTCTTTTCAACTATTTTTTTCTTCATAAAACTCAATTTCCTAAACATTTGGAAATATAAACATAGACATGTTTTATATATACATGATATGTATTCTAGCTATCCATCTTCCTACCTACCTACCTGTTTAGGCTTTCTCTCTGCAACTCTGACTTTACCCTCTCCTTCAATGATTAAATTCTGCTAAAACTGGAACACCTAAAGTAGTGACTGACACGTGATAGATACTGACTAAATATGGGTAATACACATGAATGCAAACACTGGAAAATCTTGGCTTTCATTTTTCAGTCTTCTCTTGCCTTTTTTTCCAGATTATTCCATAAATTTTGTCTCATTTGTAATGTATACCTTGTACCAAATTGCCCATTCAACTCTTGATGTTTCTGAAGTTTTTCAAATGTTGTGTGAAAGGCATTAAAACGAGGAAAAATGTTATGCCATGGAATCAGACACATATTACATAGCTTCCAAATCTCTTCTCCATTACTATTAGTTCTATTGAATTGTATTGCAGTTTACAAAGTGCTTTTTTTGTTGTTCATTATCTTAATTTAATCTCCAATATAATCATGTGAGTTTGATAAATAAGATTTTGGGAGATTAGTGAGATCTCAATGATACATAATTAGTGGCAGAAGTAGGATTTGAATTCCAAATCCTGTACTCATTCATGTATACTATGTTGTATTTTAAAAATATGCCAGCATGTAGCAAATATAATTCAATTATTGATGGATTTCAGCACATAGATGCTATAATTTTTATTATAATAACTGTGCCTAGCCAAACTATTTTGTACTCCTATTTTCCACTGAATAAAAAGATGTTTAATGATATCTCCTTTTAATACTATGATTTTTCATTAATTTTTGACTGTTCAAAGACTATTAGTCTAATTCTTACTGAGAATGGGTCCTGTTCATTTTGAAATCTCAGCATCTTATTTTGATTTAAAGCTTTTCTCATCTTCCCAGTACTGCCCGACTTAATTCTAGCTCTGTGGAAAGACTTTCCTCTTTTGTTGTAACAGCCATGATTGGGAGGTTAAAGAGATATGTCTGTATCTGACTGGAAAATGTTCCCTGCTCCTGAAAATTAACTCACACATCTTCTCTGGTCAATCCCAGTCTCTCTGTGCACAAGGTGGCTAAATGTTGCCTCTTTCATTGAGCACGGCAGTGTGTTCTGAGGACCCCGAGTGTCTTCTCTCTTTCTGAATGCATTTTCCAGGAATAGCTATGTTACTTTGTTTATTTTCCTTAGCTCCTGATAGAGAGGTTCCATTCTTCCTGAGTTGAGTTTCTAAGGTCCTTTAACCCCTGGGTGGACACTTGCCCAGTCACTTTCTTGTAAACCAGGACAAATGGTAGAAATGCAGGATGATTCACCTTACTCCAGGCCCATCATCCTCCATGCCCCAGCAAAATCAGGTACTACGGTGATTGAGAGATTCAGAAAATTTACAGAAAAGATATTTATTAGTTTCAAACCTAGTAGAATTAGGGTGGTTCAAATATATACATTTAGAAAATAGCTTTATTGAAATGTCTTTGACATATAAGAATGTATATATTTAAAGTATACAACTTGATGCTACGATATTTGTATGTATTGTGAACGGAATACCACAATCAAGCTAATTAACATATTCATCATCTCTACATAGTAGTTACCATTTGGTGTGTTTTGTGTAATTTTTTAGAAAATTCAGAATCTAGTTTCTACATAAATTTCAAGTGTACAATATTAACTGTCATCACCATGCTGTATTCTAGATCTTTAGAAATTTTTCGTCTTGCATAACTGAAAATTTGTATCCCTTGACCAACATTACCCCATTTGCCCCTCCCCCAAACCTTGGCAGCCACAATTCTACTCTCTTGTTCTATGAGTTTGAGTATTTTAGATTCCACGTATAAGTGAGATCATGTACTATTTCCCTTTCGGTGTCTTGCTTATATCACTCAGCATAATGTTCATCAGCTTTATTCATATTGTTGCAAATGGCAGGTTTTCCTTCTTTTTTAGAGCTGAATAATATTATGCACACACACACAGACACACACACACTCACAAATCCCTTGAAGAACATTTTCTGTTTTGAGTTTTTAAAATTTTGCTTTATAAAAGGAAAACATTTTTTATTAAATTTATTGGGGTCACATTGGTTAGTACAATGATACATGTTTCAAACGTACAATTCTATAATACATCATCTATATATTATGTGTTCACCACCCAGTGCTAAATCTCCTTCTATCACCATATATTTGACCCCCTTTACCTGCTGGTAACCACGAAACTGTTGTCTGTGTTTATGAGTGTTAGTTTGTTTGTCTTGTTCATTTATTGCTTTCAGTTTTATATCCCACATGACTAAAATCATATGGCTCTTAACTTTTTTTGTCTGAGTTATTTCACTTAGCATGATAATCTCAAAATCCACCCATGTTGTTGCAAATGGCAGTATTTCATGTTTTCTTATGGCTGAATAATATTCCCTTGTATATTTATACACCATATATTTTTTATTGAATCATCTATTGAAGGACACTTCTGTTTCCATGTTCTTGGCCACTATGAATAATGTTGCAGTGAACATAGGAGCACATATACCGTATTTCTCCAAAAATAAGACCTATCTGGAAAATAAGCCCTAGCATGATTTTTCAGGAAGACATCACCTGAACATAAGCCCTAATGTGTCTTTTGGAGCAAAAATTAATATAAGACCCAGTCTTATTTTCTGGGAAGCATCTTTATGAATAGGTATCTTTATGAATAAATGTTTTCAGATTTTTGGACAAATACCAGAAGAGGCATTGTTGGGTTATATGGTAATTCTACTCTTAATATTTTTGATGAACCCCCATACTGTTTTTCATAGTGGCTGTACCAATCTACATTCCCACCAGCAGTGTATGAGGGCTCCTTTTTCTTCACAACCTCTCCAACACTTGTTATTACTTATCTTGTTGATAACCATTCTAACATGTGTGAGGTGGTATCTCATTGTGGTTTTGATTTGCATTTCCCTAATAGCTAATGAAGTTGAGCATTTTTCATATATATGTTGGCTCTTTGTATGTCTTCTTGGGAAAAGTGTCTGTTCAAGTCCTCAAGCCTATTTTTTTTAAAAATTTAGTTTATTGGGGTGATGATGGT
Source organism: Rhinolophus hipposideros (assembly GCF_964194185.1). NCBI lineage: Eukaryota > Metazoa > Chordata > Mammalia > Chiroptera > Rhinolophidae > Rhinolophus > Rhinolophus hipposideros. Next base: position 11,754,660 of record NC_138057.1, on the reverse strand, counting down.
TAATAAATTTACATAGGTTGCAGTTGTACTGTTCTGTAATAGGTCATCCATATATCACATTGTGTGTTCACCATCCAGAATCAGTTCTTCCATCACCATATATTTGATTCCTTTTACCCTCGTCTACCACCCTCTTTCCTCCCATACCCTCTGGTAACCACTAAACTATTGTCTGTGTCTGTGACTTTTTGTTTATTTATTTGTTTCCCTTGATCCTTTGCTGTTTTCAGTTTTATATCCCACATATCAGTAAAATCATGTGGTTCTAGACTTTTTCTTCCTGTCTTATTTTGCTTAGCATAATAATTTCAAGATCCATCCACGTTGTTGCAAATGGCAGTATTTCATCTTATGTTACAGTAGTATTCCATTGCGTATATAAACCACATCTTCTTTATCCAAAAATCAATCCAAGGACACTTTGGTTGTTTCAATGTCTCTGCCCATTTTTATAATTGGATTGCTTGTTTTATTGTTGTTGAGTTCTATAGGTTATTTTTGTATTTTGGGTGTTAGCCCCTTATTGAAGATGTTATTTGCAAATATCTTCTCCCATGCAGTTAGTTGGCCCTTTGTTTTGTTGATGATTTCTTTTGCTGTGCAGACACTTTTTAGCTTGATATAGTCCGATTCATTTATTTTCCTTTCTTTTGAGGTCAAACTCATAAAATCCTCTCTAAGACCAAGGTCCATTAATATAGTACCTATATTCTTTGCAATATATTGTTTCAGGTCTTATATTTAGGTCATTGATCCATTTTGAATTAATTTTGGTGTATGGTGACAGGTAACAGTCAGTTTTTATTCTTTTCCACATTGCTTTCCAATTTACTCAGCACCATTTATTAAACAGGTTTTTTTTTTTTCTTTTTCTTTTTTGTGTGGCTCCTTTATTAAATATTATTTGGCCATATATATGTGGGTTTATTTCTGGGTTCTTAATTCTGTTCCATTGCTCTATGTGTCTGCTTTTCTGCCAATACCATGCTGTTTTGATTATCACTTTGTAATAGAAATTGTAGTTAGGGCATGTGATACCTTCAGCCTTGTAGTTTTTTCTCAGGATTGCTTTGGCTATTCGAGGTCTTTTGTGATTCCATACAAATCTGAACTTTTTTTTTTTTTATCTATTTCTTGAAAAAAATGCCATTGGAATTTAGATGGTGATTGCATTAAATCTGTATATCGTTTTGGATAGCATGGTCATTTTAACTGTTGATTCTTCCAATCCATGAACATGGAATATTTTCCATTTCCTTGTGTCTTCTTCAACTCATTTAATAATGTCTTGTAGTTTCCAGTGTATAGGACCTCCCCATCCTTTGTTAAGTTTATTCTTAGGTATTTTATTCTTTTTGTTGCAATTGAAAATGATTTTTTTTTAATTTCTTTCTCTGGAATTTGAGCATCCCTTGCTAGTCTATATGGAGGAAAATCAACCCCATCTGTTCCAATGAAGTGTGTTCATGCATAAGGCATTCTGAAATCCTCAAAGTATCTTTCTGTAAAACCTGTGAAAAATTGGCTTCCCCAATCTTGGAAAGCCCTTATAATGAAGAACTTTATTATTGCTCATTATTCACAGGCACTATTCTGAGTTGCAATATCCAGATTAGGGGAAAATGACAAAACAAATAAATATACTGTGATATAAACTATGCCATCTTTAAATATTGTGTTTTACTTGAGACACAGATGATAAACTTCCTTCAAAATCACATGGAATTCAACTTGCTGGGATGTTATGCTAAGAGTGGAAATATAAATACATAAGAGGTCAGACAATTAGGTTCATGAACTCATCCCAGAAAAAGTGCTACATACCTCATTGCTGAATATCACTACGGTCACCTTCAAAGTGTTCCCCTTGGCAAGTTATGCACTGACGGGAGCACCTAATTCACCCTTCAAAGCAATTTTGGCACTCTTTTACTTGAGTGACCATTAGTGCTGTTGTCATATTACCCTGATGTCCTGGACGTCATCAACATATCTTCCTTTCAATATTTCCTTTATCTGCAGGTAAAGAAAGAAGTCATTGGGGACCAAATCAGGTGAGTAGGGAGGATGTTATTTGTTTACTGGCTAAAAACTCTCTCACAGACAGTGCCGTGTGAGCTGGTGCATTGTCGTGATGCAAGAGCCATGAATTGTTGGCGAAAACCTCAGGCCATATAATTTTTTCACACAGCCTGTTCAGCACTTTCAAATAGTAAACTTGGTTAACTGTTTGTTCAGTTGCACAAATTCATAATGAATAATCTACCTGCCATCAAGAAAAGGTTAGCAACATCATTGCAACCAGTTCATGAACTTAATTGTCAGACCTCATATGTGTGATCTATATCTGACCATTCATATGTTGAGTTATCCATTTTTAGACTAATATAACACTGATGACTACTGTATTTGTATATATAGTATGTCTTAAAAACAGGTAGTTCAAGCTTTCTACATTCTCAAAGATTACTTTGGCTATTTGATATTTTTGTATCCCTATGTATGTTTTAATATCTACTTGCAGATTTCTGTAAAATATTCTGCTATGATTTTGACTGAAACTACACTGAATATAGTTTAGATCAATTTGGAGAGAATGGATATCTTAATTTTTAACCTTCCCACTTATGAACATGTTAGATCTTTTTCTTAAGTCTTCTTTAATTTCTCTTATCAAGATTTTGTACTTTGCAGTAGTTTTTGTTAGATTTATTCTTAAGTATTTGATACTTTTATAAATTATATTGCTTCTATTTCATGTCCACTAATCTCGAGTCAGATTTGGCTATGGGGATGGAAGAGGGCTCAACACAGGAAAGATGGCACCTACCTGCTGCCTTCACGGGAGGACCCCACACAGGGAAAACGAAGGATATCCCTTCAGTCCTCATCCCAGAACCACACACTTTAGTCTGCCCTTCTTACACCTTTGACACCCCCTGAGTCACTCTCCTTCCACCAGAGCCCAGGAAGGATGCAGTTACAGTGTTTATCTAGTCTGCCATCTTTAATCTCTACAAAAAGGATATCTTTGTTTGGAATTCATTAAGTTTGAGGATGTTCTAAAGATTCTCTCTTTATCTGTGATTTTTCAGGTTCACTAACACATATCTGGCTGTGGATTTCTTTTTATCATTCTGAGTTAATAGACTGTGACAATTGGTGTCATTCAGAGCAGAAATAAATAGAGACTAGAAAGACAATAAGATATATCAACAAAACTACGAGGTTTTTTTTTTAGATAAACAAAGTTGACAAATCTAACTAGATTAAAAAATGATAGAAGACTCAAATAAATAAAATAAGAAGTGAAAGAGGAGACATTACAACTGATAGTACAAAAATATAAAGGATCATAAAACACTACTGTGGACAATTATACACCAACAAATTGGATGACCTAGAACACATGGATAAATTCCTAGGCACACACAACCTACCAAGACTCACTCATGAAGAAATAGAAAATCTGAACAAATAACGACTAAAGAGATTGAAGCAGTACTAAAATATTTCTCAACAAAGAAAAGTTCATGAGCAGATGGTTTATTTGTGAATCCTACCAACCTTTTAAAAAAGTATCAATGCCAGTCCTTCTTAAGCTCTTCCAAAAAATTGAATAGGAAGCAATATTTCCCAACTAATTTTACAAGGCTGTCATTATCCTGATGCCAAAGCCAGATAAGGACACTACAAGAAAACTACAGGCCAATATTCCTGATGAATATAGATGCAAAAACCTTCTGGCTGGTCCAAAATTCTGGCGCTTTGTACTTTTCCAAATCCCTGCTTTTGTTCTTAGTGAGCCCCTAGAAGATTAGGGTATGGAAATTCCAGTCAGTGCCTTAAAGGAGGGGCGAATCCCACACATATTCAGGCTCCCTGAGGACTGCTGATTGTCTGCCCTTGTCAGGTCCCAGATGCAGGCTTATTGAAAGCCTGACTGTAAGGCAGCTGCTGTGAAAGTCAGGACATTAGATATGCAGTCTAGCTTCTCTCAGGGAGGAATGGAAAGATGGATGTTTTTGCCTACTAGCTCTATGCTAAGCCTGCGGGAATAGGAACTAGGAGTGCTTGTGTGTCTATATAAAATTGCCTCTTTATTCTCTGCATCCTGGAAGATCAAAAATGCAGAGCTCAGTCACCCCAGAGTTTGGCGACTTAGTAGCCAGTCCCTTGAGTGACAGCCTTAGAAGTTGGGTGCTGTATATATGGACATGCTCCTCCCAGGGAGAAGCTAAAGACAGTTTTATTATTGGACAATGCTTAAAGGAGAAAGCAGGGGAAGTGCCCACAGCTCATTCAGGCTCCCAGAGGATCCCAGTCAGTTCCCAGATGTAGGCTGATTAGAATCTTGACCTTGGAAACAGCTGGGAAAGTATACAGTCAACCCCTGCGCAGGGAGAAATTGGAAGCTGGCATTTTTGCTTGCTTCTTTTGCATTGGTGGTGAATTTTGTTTAAAATTGCCTCTTTTTGTGTGTGTGTGGGGAGGCTAAGTTATGGTACAGGCATGTATCAGCTGTTCTTACTTGCTTCAATGTGGGCATTTTCTCAGACACCCAATGTGTAGGAGTCATGCATTTAGTTTCTGGATTTCTTTCAGAGGGAACTGAGTCATGTGTGGCTGTTAATTCGATGTGTCCAGGAGAGGAAAGGAAGTCAGGAGCCTCTTATTTCACCATTTTGCTGACGTCTCTCACCATTTCTTTTAAAAAATGAGTTATAAGTCCTAACCAGCAAAATACAAAAAAAAAAAAAAAAGAAAAGCAATGTAAAGATTCAAAATTATCATCTGCAGAAAATTCAGAGAAAAGACATGCATTATAAGAAAATTTATTCAAATTAATAAAATGTTATTTTCTTCAAATTTTAATTAAAGTCAAAGCCTAAACAATTTTTCAAAGGACTTAATAGCATAATCCAAAAATTAACATAAGTGAGAAAGGAGCCAAACACACACAAGGTAGGTCTGCAAAACAACCAAGTGGAAGGGTTTGTCCTACTTTCTATCATGGCTACTTATAAGGATCTAGTAATAAAAATGCTGTCATAATGGTTCAGGAATAGGACATTCACCAAATCACAAAATCAAATCACTGTTTATTTATACAGAAACTTCATATATACAGAGCTGTTATTGCAGATTAGCAGGGCCATCATGGACTATTAAATAAATGGTTCTGGGTCCATTTGTTATCCATGTGGGAAAAATACAAACTCTTCATTATAACATAAAATATCAATTTCTGATAAATTATGGAGATACATTTGGAATGCAAATTTTGAAAGCCTTTAGAAGAAGAGCTTTATCAGTTTAGCAAGTGGAATATTTTCTTAAAGTTTTCTTTAACTTTGCCTTAAAGTTAGGAAAAGAAAAATAATAGATAAATTAGATTTCTTTGATATTAAGAATTTGTGTATACTAAACATAATATCAAGAGTGAGATATGACAAGTCAAATACTAGTGAAGATATTAAAATGCAAATAATCAATAAAGAATTTAAATATATAAATTGTGAAGAGGTTCTGCAAATTATTTGAAGGGGCAAATGATTCAATAGAAAATACAAACAAAAATCCTGAGCTGGTTTTAACAAAAAAGAAAACACATCATCAAAAATCTATGGAAATATGCTCAGCCTCCTGAAAATGTTAGAAATGAAAATTCAGATCACAGCGAAAAATTATTTTACACACACTATGATGAAAAAAATTAAGTATATGACAATATCAAGTATAGAAAATATTGTGCAGCAATGGAAATTTCAGACACCTCAGCTGAATGTTCAAATTTATACGACAACTTTGGAAAACAATTTTAATTTCCCAGTACAATTGAACATGCCTGCATTTATGACAGAGCTATTGTACTTCTGGAGGTTCAAGATATCCAAATATTTTAATGTGTGTACCAAGAGCTGTGTACATACGTTTTTATTGCAGAATTGATATATGTGCTCCAATGTTCATTGCAGGTTTATTTACAGTGACCAAGACATGGAAACAACCAAAGTATCCTTCAATAGATGATCGGATAAAAATATGTGGTAAACATACACAATGGAACACTACTCTGCCATAAGAAAGATGAAATAGTACCATTTGTGACAACATGGATGGATCTTGAGATTATTATAATAAGCAAAATATGTCAGACAGAAAAAGTCGAGAACCATATGACTTCACTGATATGTGAGATATAAAACTGAAAACAACAAAGGAACAAGACAAACAAATAAAGAAACAAAAACTCCTAGACTCAGACAATAGTGTAGTGACTACCAGAGAGTGAGGGGGGAAGGAGTGGTATATGAGAGTAAACGGAATCAAATATATGATGATGGAAGGAAAACTGACTCTGGGTGGTAAATACACAATGTGATATATAGATGATGCATTACAGAATTATACACTTGAAACCTATGTAATTTTGCTAACCATTGTTACGCCAATAAGTTTTAATTGAAAGAAAAAATTAAAAAAACAAAGTCCTTAGAAACATAATAAAAATATCATGTCCAATCACAGTTAAATAAATTTTACTACATGAAAAATAAATTTTACTACATAAATTTTACTACATACAATTAGATCTGACATAATAATTAGTCAAGTTCTAATAATTAGTGATCATTTTTTTCTATTGGAATTACTGTTGACAATAGAATATTTGGGAGAACATTTAAGCCAAAGAAAAAGCAGAATTGCTTATATAAATATCAAAAAGTATTGATATTCCAGAAAATACATTCCCAAGAATTCCAGAAAATACATTATTTAAGGATAAATACTGTAAACTTAAGGAAAACTTAAATGAAGGAGAGAGCAAGATAATTTTGTGGAGGACCAAGAAGAATTCTTTAAATGTTATTTTTAAATATTATTTTGTGATACTTGAATTTTTGTTTTGTTAATACACTTTAAACTTTAAAGCTGTGTTTTCTGCAGTATTTTGTATTCATAATAAATTTGAGAAATTAAAATAATTGATTTTGTGCATATTGACCTACTTATTTCTAGTATATTTGTATAGTTTCAATAGCGTTTTCTTCTATATAACGATTTCATCAGCAAGTAGGCAGTTTTACTTTTTCCTTTCTAATCTCTATGCATTTTATTTAATTACCTCTAGTACAATGTGAAATACAATTAAATAACATATCTTTTATTTGTTATTGGCTTTCGGGAGAGTGTTCAATGTTTCACCATAGTAAAAGACACATTGCCATTAATCTCTCTCAAAATACTCCTCCTCACTTTGAACACACTTATTCCATCATTCTTGCCACTTTCTGAAGCAGTTCTGGAAGTCCTCTTTCATGAGTGTCTTTAGTTGCGCTGTCATGGCTGCCTTAATGTCCTGAATTGATGCAAAATATTTACCTTTCATGGTCATTTTGACTTTGGGAAATAGCTAGAAGTTTCACGGTGCCAGATCCGGTGAATAAGATGGATGAGGACACACTGTAATGTTTTTATTTGACAGAAACTTCCCTACCAGAAGCGATGTGTGACACGGAACCTTTGCATTGTGATCACAAATACGGTGAATGCTGCTGTCAAGCGCCATCCAGCGGAAAGGCAGGATCTTCAATACTGGAGGCGGCATGTTGAACCTTAGTAACAGTGTGTGACAAGTTTCAACTTGTTTGGTGCAGTCAGTCGGTGTGAGCTATGGTTGAGAGAAGGTGTGTTTTAAAGTGTGCCGTAAATCATCTTACATCATAACAGTGCTCCCTGTCACACATCACTCCTGATATATGGCAATTTCTGTCAAATAAAAATATTACAGTGAGTCCTCATCCAATGTATTAACTGGATCTGGCACGAGAGACTTCTCACTCTTTTCCAAAGTCAAAATTATTTAGGACATTGAGGTAGCTACAAAAGCACAACTAAAGATACTCATAAAAGAGGACTTCCAGAACTGCTTCGGAAAGTGGCAAGAATGATGGGATAAGTGTGTTCGAAGCGAGGGATAGTATTTTGAGGGGGATTAATGGCAATGTGTCTTTTATTGTAATATTTTTTAAACATTCACTGTATTTTGATCACACTTTATATATATTAACTGTTGGTGTTTTGCTTTGCTCACATTTATCAGATTGAGGAGATTCTTATATCTTAGTTTGCTGAGAATATTTTCTTTAAAATCATAAATGAGCATTGCATTTGTCTAATGCTTTTATGTATCTGTTGAGATGAGTGTATACTGGGGGTGCCAAAAAATGTATACATATTTTAAGAGATGTTATCTACATGTTACTTTTTGAAGTTGAATTAAATTACGGTAGTAATGTGCAGTATAATGTTTGCTCAAAAGATGGTGCTATTCAAATGAATGCTAGTGTCATCCATTGTATCACAATTTTAATACAGCTTTTTCTTTCTTAAAATGTGTAGTTTTTTGGATATATATATGTGTATATACATATATGTGTATATATATGTGTGTGTGTATATATGTATGTATATATATGTATGTATGTATATACACACATACACGCATATCTGTTAATGCCATGAATTACTTTGATTGCTTTTCAAATGTAAAAGTAACCTGTATTTCTGATGAGATCCAATTGGCTATGATGTAACATACATTTTAAATATTGTTATGTTAAATTTGTCAATATTTTATTAATGATTTTTTGTGATTATACTCATAAAGGATATTACTCTCTAATTTTTTCTTCTAATAGTTTTGTAACAGTTTAGTAAGAGGCTTATACTTTAGAGAAGGTTGAAAAGTGTTCTCTCCTTTATTTCCTGAAAATATTTAAGATTGGTATTTTTTTCATTTAATGTTTGAACTAAACTACTTCAGAGTTTATATATAATATCACCTAATATATCCTTTATCACCTCCCAGCTGAAATGGAATCTTTTTTCTGGGATCATGTGGAAATTGTGTTTTACTTTGCCACTGGACTTACTTTACCTCATTTTGGGAATAGTAGTATAGAGATTGACTTTACCACTAGCTAATCAAAATTTGGGTGTCATGAACCTGGATAATTTTGGTTGCCCGTTCCACTATAACATCCAAGGGGATGTCTTATATATTTTCTTTCTTCTCCCTCTCTATCTGGTACCTGATGCCTGATTCAAACATGATGAATGAGCTACTTATGTCCTATACCTTGATTTTTGAGAAGGTGAAACAAAGGTCCAGAGTCAGATTGTGGTTTTAACTATGGATGTAGCAGAGTGGAGAGTCCACAAGTGGAATTAAAAGTACTGATAGTAAATAGTGTCTAACTCTGTGTTAGGAGCTGAGCAGTGGTGGCAATGAGGTAATGATGCCAGCCATGGCAGCACAGTGAGATTACTCCTTGGCAGCAGACTCATTTTGACTGGCTCTCTTTGGATCCACAGGCTGATTTTCTAGATTTTCTCTGAATTCAGTAGTCTACTAGACTCCTTTCCAATAAATTTCTTCTGAAACTATTCAGATTCAATTTCTGGTCTCTGCAACCAAAATCCTCTGCAAGTGTTTCTATCATAGTATGGAGAATAATGCCATTTATACAGCATACATCATTTATTTATTACATTCCAAAGAGGATTAAGTGAGAATTTGTCCCAGTTATATATGAGTATTATGCATTTGTTTGTGGTATAGCATGGTGCTTTAATTCCAATATAATTTATTTTAGCCTGAAACAAGAGTTATCCTATAAAATATATTAGTTAAGGGAGAGCTGCCATGTAGCTCTTTCTTTTAAAAAAAAAAAAATCTATAAATGCGTTTTTTACCCCCATTCCCCCACAAAAAAGAAACTATAGTAATTTCTCATAGATATCTAGGGTATTTGGAGTGAGGTATTTTTTTCCACTGAAAGAAAATGATAAATGGAGTTGCATACAACTCTAAAGTGAGAGACTTCAATGAAATTTTACATTGATAGAGTGCCTTGGGGTGTGAACTTCCAAAGGTAAAGTATATGGTCAGATATTGATCCTTGGGGAATCTTTAAAGTTTCATAAAGATCAAAGCATTTTCCTTCAAGGTTGTTTCTTAATGGCTATTCTGGATCATTGTATAGTCAAATTGATTGATTGTGCCGTTTGAGACACCTGAAAGAATTAAAAAAAAAAAAATCTGCCAAAAAGTGGTCAATATGTTGGTTACTTTTAGATATAACCTACGAAAAGCAAAATCTCCTTTTTTTATGTTGAATTTAATGTAGAGTGTTGTATTCTAGTGGAAAATATTTGGTATCTGTAGTAATCACCTAAAATATTTTAAATGTTAAGGTACTACTTATACCGGGGGGTGCCAAAAAACACATACAAGTGGACACTTTGGTCAATGTTGCTCAAGCAGTAATTCGCTGTAATCAGAAGTGTCTGGATGCTGATGGTAACCAGTTTGAGCACCTATTATAATTGCAGAACTCAAATATGACTTGCATTCATCTTTTTTTATCAGTATATATTGAGTACTACAATTTTAATATTTTTTTTCCTTTCTTAAAATTTGTATACATTTTTTTGGCACCCTCTGTTTGTAGAGATACATACACACAAAATTTGCTATTTGTTTTTATAATGCCTATTTTGCACATTTACCTTTTATCTGCCTTAATAATTTGATATTTATAGTAACAGATTAATTATATGTTTGTGTAACAACCTGTGAAATATTAGGTTTAATCAATGATAACAAACACAACTACATCAGTTTATATTTCTCCCTTTGGCTCCCTAGTTTCAAAATGACATGAAATCAACTAGTAGCCTCCTAATTCCTATAAACCAAAAGATAACAAAGTTGCACTAGTAGAAAATAATCTGTTATCTCAAAGCCATTCAATGGTTCACTTTCTTATTTCAACTTTAATTCCTAATTATCAGGGAATAATAAATTATATGGTTGTTTATAGCTAACTACTTAGTAGTTATACAAACCCAAACAAGTTGGCATTTCTTTCTGAACCTTAAAGTCTTCAATTTAGCTGGTAACTCCATCTGTAAGACTGGATTAGTAACTGCAAGTCTTATGATGACTGAAACTTAAATGGGATAATCTAAATCACTAGCGTTGTGCCTGTCATCTGGTGGTGCTCAAAGAATTAGTAAAGATGACTGAACACAATGAAAATGTTCATAGATAAGCTAATACTATATTATTAGATAGGACTGTACTGTCAAATCAAACTCACAGCAATTAGAGTTCTTACCTAGGTACCAGAGGAGAGTGCCATTTTTCACTAAGTTCAAGACAACCAAGTTTTCCTCCAGTGTTGGAGAAAATGACTCTGATTTCAGTAGCACCAAATAAAGTGGTTGGCTTACATTTAAGGCACATTAAGTATGAAAACTATGCACCAAACATTAAAATCACTCTCAGAAGATCTAGCTACTCACAATAAGACTGACGTGTGGCACTGAGACCCAATGGAAAGATAAATGGATTCATAGTGCCCACCTCACACTCATTCCAAGCCATAGTTGATGAAAGGAAATGACAAGAAGAATTCCCCACTCCATTAAATTATTTCACTCCTGTCCCCCATCTTTCTCCCTGTGTTTTGTTTTTCTTTCTCTTTGGAGAAGGCATTCCCACCAACAGTGTATGAGGGTTCCATTTTCTCCACAGCCTCTCCAACACTTGTTATTATTGGTCTTGTTGATGACAGCCGTTTTAACTGGTGTGAGGTGATATCTCATGTGGTTTTCATTTGCATTTCTCTGATGATTCGTGATGTTGAGCCTCTTTTCATACATTTTTTGACCATCTGTATGTTCTTTTTGGAGAAATATCTATTCAGGTCCTCTGACCGTTTTTTAATTGGGGTGTCCTTTTTGTTGTTGTTGTTTTTGTTCAGTTATATGAGTTCCTTATATATTTTGTATATTATCCCCTTATCAGAGGTGTAAAGTTGCCAGCTACAAAATCAATGTACAAAAATCCATTGCATTCCTATATACTAACAATTAAATCTCAGAAAAAGAAATTTTAAAAATTCCTTTTGCAATTGCAGCAAAAAGAAGAAAATACCTAGCAATAAACTTAACCAAGGATGTTAAGGACCTCTATACTGAAAACTATAAGACATTTTTAAAAGAAATTGAAGACACAAATAAATGGAAAAATATTCCGTGATATTCCATGTTCATGGATTGGAAGAATCAACATAGCTAAAATAGCCATATTACCCAAAGTATTATACAGACTTAATGTAACCTCCATCAAAATACCAATGGCAGTTTTTAAAGAAATAGAACAAAACATCATCAGATTTGTGTAGAACCACAAGAGACCCTGAATAGCAAAAGCAATCCAAAGAAAAAAGAACAATGCTGGAGGTATCACACTCCCTGACTTCAGCTTGTAGTACAGGGCAACAATAATCAAAACACCATGGTATTGGCAGAAAAACAGACACACAGACAATGGAATAGAATTGAAAACCCAGAAATAAACTCAGAGATATGGACAGATAATTTTTGACAAAGGATCAAAAACATACAATGGAGAAAAGACAGTCTCTTAAATAAATGGTGCTGGAAGAATGGGAAAGCCACAAGCAAAAAAAAATGAAACTAAACTGCTATCTGTCACCTTCTACCAAAACTAACTCAAAATGGATCAAAGACCTAAATATGAGACCTGAAACAATAAACTGCATAGAAGGAAGTATAGGTATTAAACTTATGGACCTTGCATTCAAAAAGGATTTTATGAATTTGACCTTAATGTCAAGGGAAGTAAAAGTTAAAATAAATGAATGGGAATATATCAAACTAAAAAGCTTCTGCACAGCAAAAGAAACAATCAATAAAATAAAGAGGCAAGCAACTGAATGGGAGGAGATATTTGGCTTTATTTATTGGGGTGATATTGGTTAGCAGAATTATACAGATTTCAAAAGTACAATTCCAAAATACATCATCTATATATTGCATTGTGTGTTCATGACCCATAGTCAGTTCTTTTTTCATCACTATATATTTGACCCCCTTTACCCTCATCTACCACTGCTGTCCCTCCTTACCCTCTGGCAACCACTGAACTGATGTTTGTGTTTGTGAGTGTTTTCTTGCTTGTCTTGTTCATTCATTGTTTTCAGTTTTATATCCCATATATGAGTGAAATCATGTGATCTTGACTTCTCTCTGACTTATTTTGCTTAGCATGATAATATCCAGATCCATCTATGTTGTCACAAATGGCAATATTTCATCTTTTCTTATGGCCGTGTAATATTCCATTGTGTATATGTACCATATCTGCTGTATCCAATAATCTATCGAAGTACATTTCTGTTGTTTTCATGTCTTGGCCACTGTGAATAATGCTACAATGAACATAGGGGTACATACAACATATATCTTTACAGATACATGTTCTCAGTTGTTGTTTTTTTTTTGTTGTTGTTGTTTTTTTTTGGTAGATACTCAGAAGAAGGGTTGTTGTGTAATATGATAAATCTATTACTTTTTTGAGCAACCTCCATACTGTGTTTCATACTGGCTATACCAATTTACATTCCCACCAGCAGTGTAAGAGGGTTCTTTTTTCTCCACAACCTCTCCAACACTTGTTATTGCTTGTCTTGTTGATAATAACTTACAGGTATTAAATGATACCGCATTGTGGTTTTGATTTGCATTTCAAATGGTACTTTCAATTCATCTACTAACGTGTTAGTGATCTATTTTTAAAGCACATACACAAACATATAGTTTCTTAAGTTATTATTATACATTTTTGGACCATTAAAAACTAGTTTTATTTTAATCTTCCAAAGATACAAACATGATAGCCTATCTGTCGTTTCTGAATCAGTTTCTGACAGGTGGTTGTTTGTGGAGTACATTTTTTCTTTCAGAGCAGTGTTTCTGTTCTAGCACACACACACACACACACACACACACACACACTAAATCCCACTAAAGATGTGCCTATTAATTATAGTTTTCTAAAATTGGAGGGGGGAAGGCAATGGAATTCAAAATGTCTTGGACATTAAGTAATTTGGTTTAAAAACATAGTTTATTTATTCAATAAATTGTGTATTTGTGTGTGTCATACAATGCATACATACAGAGTAGACCTCTTTAAAATGGATAGCTCAAAGTGTTTTATAAAATGTGTGCATTGAAGTTCTTAGTGACTGTGAAGGATTTCTGATAGGCATATGTAAGAGTCATTCAAGGACATTCAAGGTGAAAGGACTGCATTAATAAAAAGGCATAAAAATTGCAAACAACTTTTAGAGCAAGTTAGCTAGAAAGACAAATTGGATTATGTCAGCAATGAAATAAAAAATATCAGTAGTGAAACTTTCTGGACAGATTATAGAGAGTCATAGATATCAGGCTATGAATTTATTCTGCAGGTGATAGGAAATAATTGAAGATGGTGCAGCAGAGACACAGCATGTTAAAAATGGTCTTAAGGAACGAAATCTGAAAGTAATATGTATATAATAAAGTGGGGAGCTACTTTACTTCATGCCCAGTAAGGATCAGAGATTAGCATGTTATGAACTATAGAGTATGCTTTAGGTTAGATATACATCCAAATTTCAGCTTTGATATTTATAATTTTAAAACCATACAAACATGTGTACTTCTGTGTTTAGCTTATTTCAATAGGCATAATATCCTCTAGGTACATCAATGTTGTCACAAATGACAGGATTTCCCTTTTTTTTTTTTTTTTTTTGTTAAGGCTAAGTAATATTCCATTGTATGTATATACCACATTTTCTTTATCTATTCATTGGACATATAGGTTGTTTCCAATCTTGACTATTGTTATTAATGCTGCAATAAACATGGGAGTGGAAATATCGCTCTGAGATCCTGATTTCAATTCCTTTGGATATATACTATACTCAGAAGTGGGATCGCTGGATCATATGGTACTTCTATTTTTAATTTTTTGAGGAACCTCCATACTATTTTCCATAGTAGCTGCACCAATGATACCCCTTATATGAAGAATCTAAAATAGTCAGACTGATAGAAACAGAGAGTAAACTGGTAGTTTCCGGGAGTGAGGAGGAAGGGGGCCACAAGAAAGTATTAGTAAAATGATATACATTTTGGTATACTTAAAAATTTGGTATACAAGTTATAAAGTTTTATATACTTAAAACTTTGCTAAGTGGGTAGATCTTATGTGAAATGTTCTTATCACAGAAAAAATATTAATAAATAAATAAAGAAGGTGGAAGGATACTTTTGGAAGTATTAAGATGTTTATGACATAGGTTGTGGTGATGGTTTCAGAGGTGTATACTTATTTCCAAACTCATCCAGTTGTATACATTAAATATGTACAGCTTTCTATATGTCACTCATACCTCAACAAAGTAGTTTAAAAAAAAACACATGCAGATTATTTAGACTTTTTGTCACCTCAGTCAGAAACAGCTTATTGTGTTGAGTCTAGTACATAAAGAGTTTTATAATGTTAAACATCTCTATTTGTACTGATTTCATGTACCATGTCATAATCTAGTCCTCTGCTTGCTTTCCAGTCATACATTCCAACATTTATCTAATCCCACACACTGGTTTTATTGTGGTTACTCAAATTTGTCTATTTACATTTTACATGTTCTTTGTTTTGAATGTCTTATTTTCATCTATTTAGGTAACAATTTTCTTCATCTTTTAAGAAGTAGCAAAAAAAATGATGTTTTCTCTAAGAATATCTTCTACCCCTCTCTCTTCAACCTATGACAAAATCAGATGTTTTATCTTTTCACCGCTTATGGCATTGTGTATACTCCTGTCTTCTAGCTCTTCTCATGTTGTATAGAACTTTATTTCTGAGTCTGTTACACCCTTTCATGGAACTTTATATTTATGTTGTTTGACACACAGTAGACTTTCAATAGATGTTTATTGGTTAACAAAATATTGATTGACACCGTCACAGAGTTGGGCTTACATAATATGTCCCAAGCACAAAACAATTTGACATTTGTAGCATCAACAGAATTGGATTTGAGTCCTATATTTGTACAACAGTGACCTACCATGTTTCCCTGAAAATAAGACCGGGTCTTATATTAATTTTTGCTCCAAAAGACACGCTTCTGTTCAGGGGATATCATCCTGAAAAATCATGCTAAGGCTTATTTTCTGGTTAGGTCTTATTTTCAGGGAAACACGGTAGCTTTGCAATTGTGATAATTGATTTTTATAAAAGATTTGAATATATAAGAAAGGGCCCTACAAAGCATGACCAAAGAACTTAAAGGGATAACAACTAGGTTCTCATGAGAAAAGGTATGAGTTTGTATAGATGAATTTAGAGAAGGATTTCACCCACTGTGACTGTTTGAGGGGTTTTACAAAGGTGATGATGTGTTTGCTTGTTTATTTGCTTTTCCTGTCTCCAGAAAAGGCTTAATTATAATAAGCTTTAAGGAAAAGTTTAAATTATAATAAGAGTTTGGGTAGCCTTTAGAAGAGACCATTATCTAAGTGTGCTTAAAAGGATAATAAGAATGTTTCATTTGTGTCTAAATTCAGAATAGGATGAAAAATCTGGAATTAAGGTACTCATATAGAAAGTTTGGAGACCCTTCGTGACTCTAAAAATAAGCATATACAGAAGATAAAAATTAGAGGATATGTTAAAATATACTGTTTGTTTCTTTTAGTCAGTTATAAGCAGAGTACTGAGGGGTGGGGAGTGGAGTGTAGCTGTTGAGACAGTTCCTCAGTTGCCTGGGGTATGGGACTTCCCGCAACCTTTTCTCCAGCACTAGTATGTGCCACACAATGACATATCTGACCGCTCTATTTTCTACTATATGCTGGATACCTTTTCTTGAGAGGTTAGAGGGAGCTGAGGATACTGAATTGAAACGGTTGCCTAAAATGCAATTTTAAGATCTGACGGAAGGAAGAAAAATTTATGAGTCTTTGAATTTGAGAGCGATCAGAGATTTTAGAAATGCTTGATACAGGCTGGAGGGACAATATTTTTAAATGTACTCTAAAGTTAGGAAGGAGTACTTTTGAGAAATCCTAGTTCAGGAACAGTCTGAGGCTAGCATGCAGTTGAAGACTGTTTAGAGTCCAGGGAACATATGTAAAAACTGTGGGATATAATGAATCCAATCTGTAAAAAGCTTTTATGATCTAGTCTGAATCAAGTGTTTGCTTGTCTGGATGGCATTAGGGTAGGAATGAGAGTTTTGAAATGACTCAAAGAAGTGCCTTTGGAGGAAATAAAGCCATTAAAAAATAGATCAGAGAATTAAAGTGGTATATACCACATGGATAATTTTAAGGGAATCTGTTTAGAGATTCTGCACTTTCATTTCATTGCTTTTGGAAAACTCCCTTAGAACTTGTCTGCATTCACTCTAGTCCTTCTGTACTTCAAACCATGAAGACCCAACCCCAGTCCCACCTCACCTATCCCAAATCTTACAATGTTGCATTGCCTGGGGTGTAAAATCCTTTTAGTGACAAGGGGATAATGTGTGAGCAGCAGCACTAATTTTGGGGGAAGCTTCACTTTAATGACTTTTCAAGCCCCTCTAAACCACAGAGGTTAATGACTGGGCCTGATGCATTATTCTTCAAGGCAGAAGCTTGTTCCTTATTGAGATGCAATGAATTAACTACAGAAATTGTAGGGCTGCTGACCATAGGTCTTTTAAATTAGTGACTTTTTAAGGGGGTGATTTTGCTCCCCAGGGAACACTTCACAATATCTGGAGATATTTTTTATTATAAATGTGTATGTGTATGTGGGTACTATTGGCATCTGGTGAGTAGAGGTCCGGGACGCTGCTAAGCATACTACAGGCCCCACCCCCACCCCCACCCACATCAATATCAATATCAATATCATCAATATCAATATTACTAGTGTAGAGCTTAGCTTGAGAAACATTGTGTTAAATCCAACTATTTTGGAATACCATATTTTTCAAAGTGGAATAGGTAAAATCCTCAGATAAATAAATATATTTATGATTATTTCAATAACAATCATTTCTCATTTTATGGTATATTATAAAATAGGTAATATGTTCTATCTTGTATTTCAAAAACAAACTTATTATATTCAAGATAAAAAGGGAGTCAAATATATGACGACGAAAGGAGATTTGATTGGCTGGTGAACACACAATACAATACTTAGATGATGTATTACAGAATTGGGCAATTGAAACCTATATAATTTTACTAACCAATGTCACCCCAATAAATTTAATTTAAAAAAGCAAAAATGAGTGTAAAGATTAACTTAAAGGGCAGAGGAGAATGAAATTGTCATTCTCTCTGCCTGGAATAATAATTTTCCTCTAGGTAGCCTTGTGGTTCACTTTCTCATCTCCATCAGCAATTTGTTAAAATGTTTCCTTTTGAATAAGTTCCTCCACAATCATACTCTTTAAAATTATAGTCTATTCCAGCACCCATACACTCCTATCCCCTCCACTGCTTTATGTTTCCATATCACTTAGCACCATCTAATATCATGCGTGTTTTACTTTATTATCTTACTATCAAGTCCTGTCCTCCTACCTGAATATCAGCTCCAACTAAAGAATCTTTGGCATGAAGTAGGTACTTAAAAACATTCATAAAATGAGTGAAAAATTACACCATAATGGGGAGAAAGCTTTGAAAGTTTCTAGACAGCAGTTGGAGAATAGAAGACACAATGAATAGAAAGTGGACATGAAGAGGATATAAAGGGAATCCATGGAATTTTTTCTTCAGGATACCCCAAAAATGTGGTTGCGCTTACTAGCCACTCAGAATTCTAGAATATCCAGAGGAATTTGAACAGCCTAGCACTGAGTAGTGAGTAAATAATAAGCTAGCACAGATGAACATGCCTAACAGAAAGGGCAGACTCTGCCATGAAAAGAAATAGTGATGGTAATACAGGGGGAAAGCTCTGGTAAGAATTATTGAGCTTTTTACTTTAGCCAGTAAGCCAGTTGGTTTGAATTGACACTGAAAATTAAAACATATCTAAGTTTCAGCATTCGTCATGTACTGTTTGGATGGTAAACAGGAAATACACAGCTTCTGGCTTGAGAAGTTTGTGATTAACAGCCCAGAACATATATTAACAGGCTTGTTGATACCCAGGCTGCTATAGGAAAAGAGGTAGCTCTGTGGCATTTCAGTATTTCAGGATTGATTGACAAGAGAGAAGTTACAAGACATGCCAGGTGATAAGGACAAGCCATTAGTAATAGAGTAAGGGCTTTTCAAAATTAGAAATATTTACTGGTGTGTGATGGCCCTGTTGGAATAATTTGTGCAATCTCTTTCCAGGGGGAAATATCCTATTTGCATACAGCTTCCTGCTGTGAAATTTTCACACAACCAAGTTGGTTAAGAGATTTCTTTGTTGTGGTGCCGTTGATGTGACTGGAGAGGCTGCTAAGGTCACTCTTCCTGGGAGTCTCATTGTTTGATCGATTGTTTGATGGTGCCATCATTCAATCAACAGACATTAATGGTAACCTGCTCTGTGCCCATCCGTCGTGTGTCCTGCTTAAGCACACTGACTTTGAAGTCAGACACAGCTGGCTCTAAATCACAGCTCTTAACAACTCTGAGTTTTGAGAAAAATGTTTAACTCTTGTGCCTCAGTTTCAACAACTATAAAAGGGAGTGAGTCATAGCTCCCGCATATCATGTTGGGGGGCTGATGGGAGAAAGGGGGACTTCAGTGGATAAAGATGCTGGGGAAAGCACAGAAGACCACCCCAGAAATGACCCATTGGCAGGGCTCAAAAGTATTTCCAAGAACTTAAATGCCCGTAATAACATTAAACCTAAATCTTCAAGTTGAGTGTAGTTTATTTAGAACCATATAAGGTAGTATATAGAACATATGTGTTCAGTAAAAGAGAATATGTTATGGAGAAGTAATGCCAACATGTACGGGGAAAAGGGACATTTTTGAAACCTGTACAATAAAAGAAATCACAGGATGAGCTGTGTGGCTATGCTGGATAACATGAGCTGAAACACTTCCCTTGAGGATTACCTGCAGGCATGGGTGAGGAAGAGATTATTCCTGCACAAACCACACGTTAGCTAGTCACCACTGTAGAAAATGTGCCAACTTAAAATTATTTGTCCAGTGAAAATATATTTCATATTTCATAAATGAATGCAAATAGTTATTTTAGACAAAATCTAAGTGAATTTGTAACTAGCAGACTTACACTATATGAAATGTTAAAGGAATTCCAGCTGGCCGTTCCTATTGTGGTGGGGCTCTATAGCCTCTCTCTCTCTCTCTCTCTCTCTCTCTCTCTCTGTCTCTCTCTCTCTCTCTCTCTCTCTCTCTCTCTCTCTCTCTCATTACAACTGATTTGATGGCCTGTTCTGCAAACAGATGAACTTTTGAAAAATGAATCAAGGATAAATTTTCAGAAAAAAAGTCATTTATAAATGGAATTAGAGGTATTAGAGATTAGATTGACCCTCTTAACACCAAAAACAAACAAATCCAAAAAGAAAGCCTAAAGTCGCAGAGTCCTGAAATTTTGCCATGGGATGCCTCTAAAGAAATTATTTAAAAGAAATGAAGTTTTTAATTGGCACTCAGATTTCTAACATAGCTACACTTAGTTTCCTTTAGGGAGGTATTGGAGAAGAGGCTGCCCATCACACTTTGATTTGAATATGATTAGCCTTCCAGTCTTCAAATATGGAGCCTCACTGATAATGGAACGAGGAGGAAATAGCTAACCTATTACTATAGGCTATCTTTGCTGCGTGTTTTTTTTAAAACAACTTTGTAGAAAACACCAAAGAGCAAGGCAGAAATCAATAGTAGTGAAATAAAATTTACTCTTCGGTACTGGAAATATGTACCAAGTTATGTGGCATCTAGGATGACTTAGAACACACAAATCACAAGTGAAGGCCATAAACCTCATGTTTGTGAATATCCTTAATTTATCATAAAATATTCTGGGTAATGGAAATTACTGTTGCAAAAAAAATTACATGTCAATAACAATATTGATTTTATGACCATGGGATTATTCTCTTTCTGTCTCATTCTACCCCCATTTATTTCTCTTTCTTAATTATTTGTTTGCTCATCCTTTGGAAATTGCTATTTGTGTATTTGGAGTGTTTTTTACTCTAACAGTCAAGAGCTTCTTTGGGAATTTCACAACTTGTGTCAAAAGAATGTGACCAAGAATTGATAATCAGATCTTTAGACTCTCCATGTTTGAGCATATGTATATGGGTTGGGGAACTGTTAGAAATGCACTATTCCTAGTACTGATGTGTCTATAGTTAACATTTTTGCTCCCATCGTTTCTTCTCTTTCTTCTCTGGAGCTTATGTTCTTTTGACTTTGCTGATCATGTGTTTTTTGTATAATGTGGGATTGTTCAAGAAGTGCCTGACACAGGACTGAAGGGAATTATGAGGCAGCGAAATGTCATTTCCTATTTGTCTGAGTGCTTAATAATCATGGATGCTAGTTCCTCATTACCTAAAACTCTGAGGAACACGGTAGTCAGGACATCTTCCAACCCAAGCCTTGTCAAGTACATATTTCACATCCCAGTTCACATGAGAAAGGGACTATTGATTTTGTGGGGAAGTGAGTGCCATGAGTAGAAGCATCAGTACAAACACGTGCCAGTAACGCTAAGTACAATGAGATGCCCGACATGTCACAGAGCAAGGACAAGGAGCATGAAAAATGTGTTAAAAGCATACTTTAGATTTGGAAAAAGTCAGCATCCCAATTGGAATTATTTTTTAAAAATTATCTGCTAATGAAAACACCCAAGGAGTGGTTTTAGATTATTGAATGAGATGCTCAGAGCAGGAAAACTGCAAGTCAGAAGAAAAATCCTGTGGTATATAAATGCCCACAGAGTGTCAGTGTCATTTCGTGGTTGTTCAGTACACTGTGAAAGTTTCATAAGGATTATCAAGATTGAATTAAAGGCTGTATATTCCTCCCTAGCTCTTTGTTTACAAACATACAGCCTGTATAATTCAAACACATATTTCACTTTACAGTTAGCATATATAAGCTGAATGTGAGTATGAGGTCACCACTAATATCTGATTAGGAAGTGCATTCATGGAGTAAGAGTAAGGGCAGAAAGATAGTGTCTCTGGAGTCATTAGAAAGGTCACTTGTGGCCTTAGCAATTAGATCTCTGCCTTGACTGGACAGTGAGCCACATAAATACCCTTACTAGACAAATACTCTCACACCAGAATTTTCCATACCATCAGATTGTCTTATATTCATGCTAATATTTTTGTTCTGTGCACAGAATACTTTGGCCATAGGTGAAGAGACTAGCATCTGAAAAACTGCATTTCAAAAAGAATATCCAAATTTTAATTATTGAGATTTCATTGACAGGATAGCCATTAAATTCTAGAATTCCTCAGTAAGTAGAAGCTGAGGGCCTTCCTAACTCGAGGAATCCCAAGGAATTGACATATGCTTAAGATTGGTTAGAGTATATGAAATAATGTTTTAAATTAATGGTGATAGAACATGTGAATTCTTATTCAGAACTTAAAACATTGTCATTATTGGGATTTTATTATATTAGTTCTATGGTAGCTATTTTTGAACATTAGGAAGCTTTGGGGGTAAGATCAATGAGGAAGCTAAAATTGACAGAATGATTATGAAAGAGTAAGAAATGCTTAAAATAAAATCGGAAAGTATGTGGCTAGAGAATTTCTGCTTTAGGTTAGGTTGTTAAAGGGTTCATAATAATCTTATTTCCTTAGTGGAAAAAAATAACAAAAAAAAACGAAAACAATAAACAAACAAAACAAAACAAAAAAAAAACAACCTGGAACAAAATGAAGATTTTTCTATAGGGCTAAAAAACAAACAAATAAACAAAGAAACAAACAAACAAACACCCTCCATAGAACAGCAGAGAGTTGCAGTGCTATTTCTGGAAATGAACAGAGGGGAGGAATGGTCTTGCCACAGAAAGAGAGAATTTAGAATGACAAGATAGTGTTAGCTGAGCATTGAATGTCTTATAGGTTAGATGGATAATGTATAATCCAGAAGATGCCCAAATGCAAAGGTAAATCACTAGGCCTGCTAATTCTCATGACACCCTCACTTCTGACTTTTGCATGCAGAGCAGCAGTAGAGAAGAGACTGGAGAATGGAGAGAAATAATGTGTTCTCAAGCTTTCTCTTGGTACTTGGATTCTGGGGCTGTGCCTGAATTAAATCTAAGCAAGATTTAAATTTATATGAAATATCAGCATTATTCCCTCCCAGTTCAAATAATGACAAGATCAACAAGAAACACAGTTACATGAGGTTTTGGGTTGGGTTAATCACAGGTGAATTCAGCCTAATTAAATCTGGTCCAAATGTCACTTAATTTAATTGGAGATAGAACCTGGATGGGATCAGTCTTGTTATCTATCACACAAAGAACGAATATAGAGTGTCTTGTAATAAGCAAAACAAAATATTATTATACTTCTGTCTCTATAGTTTTACAACAAAAAATAATTTAGAATAATCTACTATAACATTTATATAAGTAGGAAACTGAGACCTCAAGTCAACAGAAAACACAATTATTAGAAGTCTACCTAGTGATAATCAGTCATTAGAGCTAACATACATAGACCTTTAAAAAAAACATTTTAACTATGTCAATAATTATAGTAAAATGTTTAAGTAAAAAGTGAAGAATATCATACAGATAAATGAAAAGTAAAATAGAATGAAGTACAGATTTTATAATTAAACAATATTAGATATGAAAATTTTCATTGGATGTGTCTAAGAAAAATTTGAAGACTAGCGAAGAAAGGACTATTGAACTTGGCAGGTGAATAGAGGCTATCAAAATTGCAGTTGAGAGAGAAAAGTATTTGAAAAAAAATTCAACAAAGTGTCAGTAGCTTATGGGATAACAGCAAGCTGCCTAACTTACAGGCAACAGGAGTCCCAGCATTAGACTGAGAGAGAGAATTAGAGAGAGAATAATACAGATTGAAAAAAAAAAACAAAAAACACAAGATTATTTTCTCCAATTTTGAGGAAAATCATCAGCCCATTGACTCAAGAACTTGGTGCGTACAAATCAGGTTAAATACCCATCATAACCAAACCGCTAAAAACCAAGAGTAAAGAAAAAATACTAAAACAAAACAAAGACAACAACAACAACAACAAAATACACTAGTCAGAGTAAAAGACACCTTACACAAAGGTGAACAACAGTAAGAAATTAAAATAACTTCTCATTAGAAACAGGGCAAGGCAAGAAACAATAAAGAACATCTTAAAATGCTGAAGGGAAAAAAAATTGAACATAAAATTATTTATACAATGAAAATATATTTCACAAATGAAAGCACATAAAGTTATTTTAGATAAATAAAACCTAAGTGAATTTGTATCTAGTAGACTTGTACTATATGAAATGCTAAAATAAATTCTTCAGGCTAAAACAAAAATGTAACATAGACTTTTGGATCTAATAGCAAGAATGGGGAGAGTAGAGAATGTAAAATTTGTGCAATTATAAATAATTATGTTTTTTAAAATCTTGTTAAAGAAAATTACATGTTTAAAGCACAAGGATTAGCAATATGTTGTGAAGTTTATAAAACATGTAGAAGTAAAGAATATGACAATAATAGCACAAAGGACAACTTAGTGATCAATGGAAATACATTACAATTATTTAAAGTTACTTCAAAATAGTAACTTTAATTCAAAAGGAATGTTTTAATGCCTATGGTGGCCACTAAACATTTATGGACTGTTATAGCTCAAAAGACAATAAAGGAAGTAAAATGAATTATTTTTATTTTAAAATACACAGTAAAAACAAACAAACATACAAACAAACAAAAACAAGTCTGACAGAGGGGGGGAGGAAACAAAACATAGGACAAATGAAAATCAGTTAAGAGGATGGCTGACTTAAGCCCAATAGTATTAATAATTTTATTACATAAAAATTATCTAATCAATCATGTTAAAGAGATTGTCTGACTGGAGTAAAAGCAAGACACTAGTATAAGCCACCAGTGGGGGTGATTGCTTTTTAAATATAAATGTACAAATAGGTTAAAAGTAGAAGGATGAAAAAGTATAAACCATGAAAACAAGGCTTGTGATAATATTACTATATTAATAATCAGACACAGCAGACTTGAAGTAATCAATTTACCAGAGAAAAAGACATTCCATAATAATAAAAATGGTACTTCTTTAAGAAGACACAGGATTCTAAAAGTATGTACCTTATAATTACAGAAATGCTAAGTACATGAAACAAAATGTAACAGGTATAAAAGAAGAAATAGATACACATATAAGTGTATTTCAAGATTTTAACATTCATTTCCAATAACAGAACAGTCAAATATACTAGTAGGAATATGAAAGATTTGAATAACACTGTCAACCAGCATTATATACTAGATATTTTGGGACTGCAAAACAAACAAAGTCAGAATATACATTTTTTCATATGCAAATTGAATATTCTTTATGATAGATTATATGTCCGATTATAAATATCTCAAAATGTCAAAGGACTGAAAATCATAGAGTATGTTTTCTGATCACAATGAAATTTATTTAAAAATCAGTAACATTAAGATATCCTAGGTAAAGATAATTTAAAGGACATTAAAAAAAATATATCCTGAAAAATCCCTGTGTTTGGAAAGGAGATAACATATTTTTAAATAACCACTATACCAAAGAAATGACAAGGAAATTTAGAAAGTATTTCAAATTAAGTGATGAATTAAGAAAAATATGACATTTGTAACATGCTACTAAGGGAATCCTTAGGGAGAAATACATGGTTTAAAATGTATTTTAAACCAGAGGGTAAAGGGGTAGGAGAGGTGGTAGAAGAGGATAAAAGGGATCAAATATATGGTGATGGAAGGAGAACTGACTCTGGGTGGTGAAAACACAATGGGATTTATAGATGATGTAATACAGAATTGTACACCTGAAATCTATGTAACTTTACTAACAATTGTCACCCCAATAAACTTTAATTAAAAATGTATTTATTAGAAAAGAACACAGATTTAAAAATCAATGATCTAATTTTCATACAAAGAATTGAGAAAATAAAGAGAGAGAATTGAGAGAGGTTGTAATACTAGCAAAGAGTTGAGGGCGGGGTCTCCATACTTATTTGAGTGTGCACAAGCTGGGCAGAGAAAGCTGGAGTTCACAGTCACTCTACATAACCTTTATCTCTCTCTGTCTCTGTCTCTCACTCCCCACTGCACACACCCATTTTCTCTCTGGAGAAAGAGAAATGGGTAAGGTAGCTATGAAATCTTCAACTCCCAAGTCAATGCGAATGTGCTTTAACATGGCAAACAGTAAACCTGGCATATTTATGCATTTTAATCAGCTGTATGTAAGTCCCAGAAATATTAGATGCGATACCTGGCATGAAATGCTAGTAAAGAGGAAGTGGTCATTCAAAATGGTGTACGAGTAGACTCCTCATGATATATAAGTATGTATAAATGGGTTATGTGCCAGTAGGAGTCTATTCTTCAAAATGAGATCCCAAAGAGAGGCTATGGAAGCAATAGAGCCTCAGAACAGTACTGCGAATCTATCTACTACTTTCTGTTAGTCTCCCGCTCTATTATTTCTAATTATGTTTTGAAATAGTGTGTTTCAAATCCTGGCTTCCTACTCAAATTTTCCATTGTCCAATGGTCACGAGTAATTATTCAGAAAGAATGATCCATAAATTAGGAGTGAGGGTAGGAAGCTGTTGTCTGGAGGAGTTAACAGCACGGTGTTTCCTAGAGTCCAGTGTACAGGAAATTTTCTGTGATGTACAGGTGGCTTTCCCATTGCCCTCTTGAGATGTTGTCTACAACATGGTTTTCTACACAGGACTGATGGGTTCCTAGTTTGGTCTTAGCTCTGCATTGTGAACAGGATGTTTTAACATTAAGAGGTATTTTATAAATAAGCTTTATTTCAGAGAAAAACTCCAAATAAATTTGATCAAGTTTAGAAAAATAAATGTCTCAGCATTAAAACTTCAGACTCTCTAAGAAAATACATAGAATGCCAAAAATATGTATACACTTTTAAACAAAGGAAAAAACTATTCAAATTATAATACTTAATGTATACCAATAACAAAAAATGAACACAAGTCATGTTTGACTTCTGCAATGACAAGAGGGGCTCAAAGTGGTTACCATCAGTGTCCAGACACTTCTGATTATGAACTACTGCTTGAGCAATGTTGATCAAAGTGTCTACTTGTATACATTTTTCGGCACCCCTGGTATTAATACCAATGTTGAACCTTATGCTTTTGAGAAACATATGGAAAGAGGACAAATATTAGTAAGTGTGGGAACCAAGAAATCTACCCACAGCCCATCATACAGATATGCAGATCCATTTGTTAACAAGACAGGAATGTAAGCTTAGGCCCCTGCTGGAGGGGGCCAATGTCTTGGGCTTGGCAGACAGTGTCTGCTTGCAATACAAGAAGGAGAAAGGAAGCACAGAGAGGAGAATCTGTGTGACCACTTTTTCATCTCCCTCCAGAGTGTCACATTATATTGAATGATGAATGTAAACTTTTCCATTGTTATAAAATATTAACAAATTTATAGTAATGGATTTTTCTAATAGACATCCTCTAAGAGAAGATGTGCCTGACAAGAAATGGCAAGATGCTGTAGGAGGATATGAGGTATGTAGAAGCCTTAGTAAGGGGAAGAGAGTTGTCACAGGAATATTTTTTCTGATATCATGTTTCCCCCAAAATAAGACCTAGCCAGACAGTCAGTTCTAATGCATCTTTTGGAGCAAAAATTAATATAAGACCCAGTCTTATTTTACTATAATCTAATACCGGGTCTTATATAATATAATAGAATAGAAGACTGGGACATATTAAGTTTTGCTCCAAAAGAAGCAGCTGGTAACCACAAGATGGCCTCAGGGTTTTTTGAAAATTAATTTGGAGAACCTATTCAATAATATTGTAAATATTTTGTTGGGTATCCGATGGACATGTGTCCTATTTGGGAGGCCACCTCAGGGATACTGTGGATGCCTGATCATGGCATTGTACACCAGAAGCTAAACATAAATGAATGCCAACTATAATTTTATATATATAATGTGATGGCTCGGTGCGAGGTTGGAGGGATAGTGGATGGGGGGAGGGGGGTTCACAGTGTGAGGGATATAAATGATGAATGTCTAAGTATTACCTTGTCTTGTACACCTGAAACTAATAAATTAAAAAAAAAAGACACATTAGAACTGATTGTCCGGCTAGATCTTATTTTTGAGGATACAGGGTAGTAAACAATGTTCCTTTCTCTGGTGCAACTGAACTGTGTTCCCTAACTTACTGTGTTTCTTCCTGCAAGGGGTAGGAGAAGCGTACATTGCAGAAATGAGATCACATTTTTGGTGTGTTTATTTTCTTCCTTTTAGAATAACAGCTATTCTTGGAATCTTATGTATCTTTCATGCATTTATTTCTCTTGCTCTTACATTTTTCCAGATATGTGATGGCCTTCCTGTTTAGTTAATGCTGGTTGTACAGTAAGTCCTCACTTAATATTGTCAAGTGGTACTTGGAACCACAGCAAAATGACATATAACAAAACCAATGTTACCACAGGCTAATTGACATAAACAAGAGTGAAGTTCTTATGGCATCTCATCAATCTTATAATGAAAGAATGTTGAATGAAACAATGCTATTTGAGGACCAGCTGGCTGTATAATCATGGTAAAAGTGTGTGTGGTGGTGTCATTAAGTGGGATTAATTAGAAATACAGGATTTGAAGTGAAATGAGAACAGGAAGTGCCTCTGTGGTCTGGGTAACCAGAACATTCCTTGTCCTGGGAAAGACTGGTCTTTGTCCTCTAATCTACTGCATTGGGCTGATGGCCCTGTCCATCCGCTGTCTATGCTATTCAGCGCTGTGTGTTGTGGCTATTAGTGGTTTTGAGGTCTGAAGATGATATTCATTTAGGGAACAAAATTTCAAGTGAAATCTTCATGATCTGGGCAAAAAAATGTACATGTGCATTTCACTAAACTTTAGAATTTCTTAACTAACATATGAACAAAAGTAGCCTAATAGATATGAGGTAGACTAGAAATTTGGGGAATTTGTTTAAGGTTAGGTGAATTTTTTGAAGTTTCCTAAAGAATGGTAAGACAAACATAGAGAAGTGCTTTTTTAGGATTAAGTCTATGTATTTTTTAAAAATAGATGATCGAGAAACAAACATGGAAAAAAAGTTTCAAACTCTAAATAGTTATAGTTTTGTAACAATTTATTTAACCTCTGGGTTTTAGTTTTGTAACCTCTAAAATGGAGTGAATATTATCTCCTTCATAAAATTAATTTGCAAATTGAAAGCGATGATGCTTGAAAATTTCATAGAGTGCCTGGCACTCAGTATGGGCTCAGTAGATGTAGCTATAGTTGTTTTTTATTATACTTCATAGAGAGAACATAGACCCTAGCGAGGAGTTCCTCATGACTGATTGAAATATGAAACTCATAAACTATTTTCAAGAATAAGATGCTCTCCACTGAAAATGAAGCTCTCTTGTCAGAAATACTATGAAAATTGCACTGTACCATGTTTAGTATGTGTGGTTCTTAAAATAATGTTAGAAAAAAATGCAATAAACACTGTGTTAAAGTTGAACCAATTAAGCAAGCAGAAACTGTAGTCAGTGTATCCGGAGCCTGTGGAAAAGGGTGAAACTTCCTCACAGTAAGTGGAATGCAGCTTATTCTGGGATAGTGAACTGAAACTCATCCCCTTGGTTATCCACATATGTATAAACATGGTTACTGACAGGAAGAGAGAATAATGAAACTCAAGAAGTCACGTTGCATGAGTATAGTCACCAACACAAGACTACTAAACTGGATGCACTAGCCTGTACAAGTGTTAATCCAGTTTCTGCAGCCTCAGAAGCTATTTTTCGTCTTGTATTAGCTGGTCCTTCACTACTCTGGTTCCGCAGTTCTCTTTATCATCGTGACGGTTAGTGTCTCTCTGTGTCCTTTATTTTCTCTTAGTTCTTTCTCTTTCTCTCCCTTTCCCACTTTCTTCCCTTTTCTCTGATAAAAATTTTTTGTTGTTTATTTGTTTTCAACTGATTTTATGGTTTTAGTGTAACCCAATCTGGGAATTTTTTATGACGAAAATTACGCTATGGGAGGCAATAAGTTAATGAGAATTTAAAAATTTCCAGAATGCCTGTAGAGGAAAATAGACATGTTGGTAATAAAGGAATACTACAGCTCCAAAGTCAGCTCCTGGTCCATGACATAGAATGTGCCTGAAAGGAACAAGGCTGATATGGAATAAGCTGTGTCATAGGGACAAATAGGCAGGATAGCCACCATGGTCTTGCAGGACATGACAGAGAATAGGTAAAAAGAGCACAACCTGTAGTAAAAATATTTTCTCAGTTGGAAATTTTTATTAGGCTGTGTCTTAGTGGAAATTTTAGACTCTATTATGAATAAGACTCCAAATACTTTCTGTCAGGACTGAATTATAAGAAAGAAAACAATCAGTCAAGGACTAAATCTGGTAACTAAAAATTATCCTGATTTCTATTGAGGTACAATTTTGGACTAAGGGACAAATGTTTCTATTTTAAAATGTTCATAAAACCAGGAGCTGAATCTGTAGCTATAAAATGTGTTCCTCTCTCATTTTGAGTTGTGACTATTACTGTCTTTTTACTTGTGAAAATTTCGTTTCAATAGCTTCATGTATAAGTTGAGATTACATGAGGTGCTTACTTGCAGGTATAATTGGAAGAAAATTCAGTGGAGTAGGAAGGATTACAGAAATTTGGTGATTGATGAATGGCAAGATTGGTTCTCCTTAATGATAGTGGAAAGTTCTTATCCTCATTTCCTCTCTAAAACTTCCAATTTTTCTATAATATTTTATTTACAGGTTACAAATCCTGGTCTGAGAGAATAAAAGCGAACTTGTAGGTTCTTAAATTCTAGTATTTCTAAGTAATTATTCAAATGGAAATAATTACTGACATATGGAGGATATATTAGAGACCAGATGGAATTTGAGGGAAATCAGTAATCACTGGAAACATAGGTAGTAGTTTCTGATAAGCAGTGAGGTGCAGCTAAACCTGCTGTTTTATCTGTTATGTGAGAGTTGGACCCTTGCAACCACCATTGCAGACACAGCAGATATGGCAATCTTTCAGAACATGTTCGTGATTAAGAAATAGTACTTAAGAAATAGGAGGGAAGTCCCCTCTAGTATTAAAATCATGCAACTTGACAGACATCTTTTTCACAAAGAAAAATAATCACAAAGCAGTAGCCAGGGCACCCAGAATAATTCAGAACAGAAAAACCATTAGTTATGGTACTGGAACTGATGTTTTTTAAATAGCTTATGGATATCAGTCAAAGATATCTGAGTTTGGAAATCATTCTGTTGTCAAATTTTAAGGAAACACGGGCAACTAAAATGGATAGAAGACGATGAATTAATAATCAGTCAAATCTCATTCAGAAAAAACAATAAAAGGAGTGTGTTCATGCAAGCACATATCTATATTTTTTTTCCATCCATTTCCTGGGTTAAGCTAGAGGGATGGCAAATCCAGAAAACACATCATTAAACATGACTCCAATGAAGTGCACTGAAGTAGAATCAAAAGTCAGAGATAAAAGTATTAAGTGTCAGCGGTATCAAAACGTGGTGCAGTATCAAAGAGGGTTGAAGCTTTGCTTTGTAGGGGAGTATATCAGATCACAGACTATTTTTAGAAACTTTTCTATCCCCTGGAATTTATTTTTGGGACTTTAAACTGATGACAAAGAAGTTTCAAATACTCTACATATTCTAAAGAAAGCCCAAAATAATTGGGGTCAGAAATTTTCCCAGGACTTACTAAGTCATGGTCAAATAAGCTTTGCTACTCAAAATGTGCACCCCCTTTCTTCTATTCCATTTACATAAAACCACTACAGGGAGGAGTTCAAAAACTCCTTTGAGGCCCTATATAAAATCCTAGAAAGGAGTGATATGGCTTGTACTACACTTTCCTGTTAAAGAAGAGGTGCATATTCCCCAACCACAAGCTCTATAAACATGGTTCTGAGAAAACAATCTGCAGAGAGGAGGGATGCTTGAGAGAGAGGGGAGACTGATATTTCATTTCCTTTTTGGAAGTGTTCTGCTAATGTGATTTGCTGAACTGACATCTATACTTTTTTGAAGAAAACAATAAGGTAATTGGAAAGGACAGGATGGAGAAAGGGGCTGGGGAGGAGAGAGTGGGCAGCCATGTGGCAATCAACCTCTTACCCCTAGTGGTGTGATAAGGATGTGTGAGATTTTGTGTGTCTATTGAACACTTAAAATGAGGTGAGCTTGAGCTGCCCTGTAAGCACCCTACACAAAAGTGTTGATTTCTGTGTGAATGGTTCTACCAGCAGAGGCTGAGGCTGTGATAAAGAGTCAAAGGAAATTAAGCTGGAATCAGAACTCCCTTATCAGAAAATTGTGTATCATGAGGGTGGCGTGGGAGAGGGAAAAGCCCTGGTGAAGTCCCTCAAGGAACTCACATGTGTCTAATCCACATTTAGAACACAGAGAACATTTAACTACAGTCAGCATTTAACGACAGGGCAACAACAGAAAAGGGGCTCCAGAAGCAGCCTTAGAATAGAGATACAAGCCCTCACCTCCCCAGCTTTTTTGGCACAAATAAGAGGGAAGGGAAGAGATAAATATTAAATACCATACAAGGTTGAAAGGTTAAACAAATTTAAGTAACTTATAATTAAAAGTAAACGGATGTTAGGGAATCTGTCCAATATTTAGTTATATTATTAGCAGTTCTGCAAGAAGCAGGTGCCAAGGTAATTAAATAAGCAAGGATTTTTATTATGGAAAGTACCTGCGAGAAAAAGTGGGGCAGAAGTCTAGGAGATTTAGACATCAGATTACAATGCAGTGCTGACTAGCAAGGAAGGAGAGAGGGAAAGAAGGTTGGGTGGAAATGTCATAATCAGCTACACAGTCTAAGGAAGTTTAGGCAAGGTGTTTAGGGAATTGTCAACTAAAGTTGCCTCTCAGAGGAGTCCGTCTTCCAGAATGGATTTTCTCTTACTGTGTTTCCCTGAAAATAAGACCTAGCTGGACAATCAGCTCTACTACAAATTTTGGAGCAAAAATTAATATAAGACCTGGTATTATATTATATTATATTATATTATATTATATTATATTATACCTAGTCTTATAGTAAAATAAGACCAGGTATATATTATATTATGTTATGTTATGTTATGTTATGTTATGTTATGTTGTGTTGTGTTGTGTTGTGTTGTGTTGTATTGTATTGTATTATATTATATTATATTATATTATATTATATTATATTATATTATATTATATTATATTATATTATATTATATTATACTGGTCTTATACTATAGTAAAATAAGACAAGGCCTTATATTAATTTTTGCTCCAAAAGACTCATTAGAGCTGATTGTCCGGCCAGGTCTTATTTCCGGGGAAACACGGTAGTTTCCCTCCTGTACTCAGTCATTTGCTGGTAAAAGCCTGTGGGAAGTGTGGCCTCAGAATGAAGAGAATAGAGTCCAGAGTATGGCACCTGGAGTTCTTGTCTATAATGAACTCTGTAGTTGAAGGTCCACAAAAATATTCTTATGGCCACTTCAGTAGATGAAAGAAAGTAGAGTTTGACAGAGCACGGGTGAAGGAAGTGTTTGGAAAAAATTAAAGCTGGAACTCCACAAATTCAGACTGATCAATAAAGTGATTACATTAGACAGAGGTTGTTGAGCAGCTTGTAAGAACAACAGAGGTAAATAATTCAGGGTGCAGGGCAAGGTTTGGGCAGGTTTGTTCTGACCAGGTAGCCCAGTTGCAACCATGAGCTGTACAGGGGGAGAGAGAAAATTGGAACCTTTAAAATGACTTAGAATGCTGAAACTATCAATTTTAAATATTTCTCAAAGAAGTAATGTTGTTATTTATGAATTTACCTTGCCTCTTGTATTATTTTATTTTGTCTTATTATTCATCAGGTAACTAATTCTATAAAAGAGACATTATTTTACCAAATGCATTTGGGGTAAAAGCTTTCAAAAATGTTACTTAAAAAAGAACCTTTTTTTGTGGAAAATAACGTGATTTTCAAAGGCAAATAATATAATGAACCCAATATATCAACCACTATCTACAACAATTTTTAACATATCTTGCTTCATCATTATCATTCCTCTATTTCACTCCCTTTAGAGTATTTTAAAGTATATCTAAGAGATAATATAATTTTACTTTGGTAAAGCCTTCTAGGTGCTCTTCAAAAATGTTAGGTAGGCTGCTTTAGGGCTCTAACTACATGAAATTTGTGGATTTACAATTTCTGTTTCATGGTCACTCAGAGAGCTTAGAAAGGCTGTACAAATTGTTGGCACTGCTGCAACCTGATGTAGTGTTAATTGATTTCAAAAATATTTATTAATTGTGTACCTTATGGGAAGGATTTTAAATACTAATCTTGAAGAGCCTGAGTTTGAGTTACATGAGTTTGAATCCAAATTCCATCTCTATCACTTTCTCCCTAAATATACAAAGCTATTATCCACTGACACTCTTCATCTGTATAATAAAACTAACATTACTTATTCCTATTACTTTGGTTATAAGCATCAAATATGTTGTATAAACAATGTGCTTTGAACAATGACTGGCAATGCATATGGAAGCTAATGGTAGTGAAGTAAGAATGTGAGACGCTAGGGAGAGAGAAGAGGAACTACCCAAAAGAAGGTGATTAGGTTGAAATAAGATTTTTCCTAGAAAAATGGAATGATGCCAGAGCTTAATCCCCTAGCACTTTAAGTGAAAATAATCTTTTTTTGTGGTGCTCAGAGGTCTTAGCACTTTACTTCCCAGCACTGCTTTCCAAAATTAACATTTTCTACTTAACGTAACCAACCCCATCAGTTCTCCAGTCTAACGTATTTATGCCAGCAGATTATCAAAGTTCACAGAGAATATGTAATACATAATGTTCAGCAGTACCTATGAAATCCAAGCTGGTTCTTTTGCAGAAATTTACAAGCTGATCAAAAAATTATATGGAAATTCAAGGGATGTAAAATAGCCAAAACAGTCTTAGAAAAGAACCAAGTTGAAGGACTCGTGCCTCAAATATACTGGGGATCGGTGGAATAGAACTGTGTCCAGAAATAAACCTTCACATTTCAGGTCAATTTATTTCGAACAAGGGTGCCAAGATAATTTGATTGGGAGGAATAGTCTTTTCAAGAAATGGTGCTGACACAAATAGATATCCACATGCAAAAAATGAAGTTGGAATCTTAACTTGCTCCATATAAAAAATTATAACAAAATTGATCAAAGACATACATATAAGAGTTAAAACTATTACACTCTTACAAGAAAATATAGAAGTGTGTCTTCACCATGTATCTTCACCACCTTGGGTTAGGCAGTGATTCCTTAGAAATGATACCTAAAGCACAAGTAACCAAAGAAAAGCAGATAAGCTGAAATTATCAAACTTTAAAACTTTTGTACATCAAAAGACATCATAAGGAAAGTGAAAAGACAATTCACTAAATGAGAGAAAATATTTGCATATCATATGCCTGGTAATGAACTTAAATCCATAACATACAAAGAACTCTTAATAAAAGGAAATAACTAAAAAATGGGCAAATTATTTCAGTAAATATTTCTGCAAAGAAGAAATAAAAATGGTCAATAAGCACAGGAAAAGATACTCAACCCTGTTAATTATTAAGGAAATGCAAACCAAAACCACAATGGAATGCCACTTGGCACACATTATGGTGGCTATAATGGAAAAGATGGTAAGGGTTGGTGAGGATGTGAAGAAACTGGAACCTTCCTACATTGTTGGTGGGAATGTGAAATGTGCAGCAACTTTGGAAAACAGTTTGGCAGTTCCTCAAGTGTTAAATATGTGGTTACTATATAAGTTAGCAATGCTCCCTGTGGGTATGTACCCAAGAGAAATGACAATATATGTCCACATGAAAGCTTGTATAAGAATGTTCATAGTCATGTTATTTGTAGGGGGAAACAACCCAAATGTCCACCAACTGATGGATGAGTTAAAAACTGGTATATCCCTACAATGGAATGTTACTAAGCCATACATTAAAAAAAAAAAAAAAAAAAAAGATGAAGTACTGGTACATGCACCAACATGGATAAACTTAGAGAATATTATGCTAAGTGAACAAGCCAATCACCAAAAACCACATACTGTGTGATTGCATTTATGTGTGGAACTTTCACATAAATGCAATCACACAGTATGTGGTCTTTGGTGATTGGCTTGTTCACTTAGCAACTGCTAATGGGTTTCTTTTTGGGGTGATGAAAACATTCTAAAATTAGATTGCAATGATGGTTGCACAAATCTGGGAATATGCCAAACACCATTGAATTGTCTGCTTTTTTTTGACATGAGAGTTATATATCAAACCTGTTTTGAAAAGCATAATATTTAAAGTATGTCAGAGAAATTTGAATTAAGATATCAAATCCTAGTATTTGTATGCACACTTTTGTAGAAAATGATGAACCAGAGATCTAATGCATTTGAGCAATATGTCTTAGACTAGTGGTTATTATTTGAGATTCCTTTAATAAAGATGTTTGTTTGGGTTCCTGGGCCCAATTCCAGTGTAAGTGTGTGGAGGCTTCCCCACACTGACAAGCAATTTTCTGACACCAGTTGGGTATATGAAAATTCAGCTCAGTTTTGACACTACACAGAGATAGCTTCAGATTCTACAATAAAGGACTCAGTCTCATAAGACTGCATGCCCCCACCAAGACTTCAGATGCAATAGCAAGTCCATATTTTCACTTGTGCTTCTGACTAACCAATATAGGTTGGAATTTCCAAATACCTCCTCCAATTCAGGAGGCCAGTTGCAAATCCAGGTTTCTTACCTGACCTTTGACTGACTGGCTATAAATCAGGAGTTTCTATGACCCCTCTCTTTGAGTTTCATTAATTTGCTAGAACAGCTCACAGAATTCAGGAAATGCATTTACTCACTAGATCACTGATTTGTTACAATGGATATTAAAAATGCAAATAAACAGTCCGATGAAGAGATACATAGGGCCAGTTCTGAACAAAGAAACTTCTTTGCTTGTGGAATTTGGGGCCTGGGAAGGTGGTACATAGAAGCATTCTGGCTCCCCCACCTACAAGCTCTCTGAACCCTCTCCTTTGGGTCTTTATGGAGGCTTTAATTACATAGGCAAGATTGATCAACTCATTGGCAATTGGTGATAGATTCAACCTCTGTCCTCCTCAGAAATCAGGTGGGAGGGGACTGAAATTTCCAACCCTGTATTTATGATTGGTTCCCATGGCAACCAGCCCCCATTCTTAGGTGCTTTCCAAAAGTCAGCTCATTAACATAAACCCAGTGTGGTGAAAAGAGGCTTGTTATGAATAAGCAGAACCCATTTCACCTTTATGACTCTGAAGAGTTTTCAGAAAGTTAGGACAAGAGATCAAGTTTTAGGATGAAAGACGCTCCCATTGCTCTTACTGCTCAGAAAATTCCAAATGTTCTGGGAGCTGTGAGCCCAAAACTGTAGCTGAAGAACAAATATATATGAGAAATATATTTTGGCCATTTGAATGACACACACACACACACACACACACACACACACACATATCATGACAACAGATTGGATTCCAAAGGCCACAAACACAAGTTGGCTGGAGCTCTGGCAGGATCTGCTGAGCAGGGAAAGCTTTGTTACTCTGGGCAGGGAGAAGAGCCTAGTTGGTAGGGAGTAAGAACATTTCAAACTGTTCAGAAAGTCTCTACAGCAAAGATCAACAAACTTTTCCTTTAAAGGGCCCAGTAATATATATGTTCTGTTTGCAGGCCCTCTGGTCATTGTCACAACTCTTGAGCTCTCTCAGTGGATTGAGGAATCAGCCATAGACAGTAGGAATGTTAATGGGTGTGTCAGTGTTTAGTCAAATTTTATTTGTAAAAATGGGGCTGGCTGGCTTTGTGGTGCCAACCATAATTTGTCACTCCTGCTCTCAAGGAAAGCAGGTGTTACACAGGTGAACTGAAATGAACGATCCGATTCCTGGACCTTCTATTTTAGGGTGAAGATGTAGAAATAGAAAGTTTGACATGACTGCTAATATAACACATTTTTCTCCTTATGAAGATATCTAGTTCATTTGGAATTCCTGCCAGTCCTGGAATTCCACTCAGCCTGTTGCTTCATATACTCCCTGAGGGGAGAAGCAACGGTTGCACAAAAGGCAGCTATTATTTTTATTGTTATTGTTATTATGCTTCAGTAAAAAGAAAATAAATCAGAGGCCCTGGTAAAATTCTATAGAATTTCCTCAAGATGAACTTATTTGTTATCTGGCTATAGATTTTTGCAGTATAATGAATGCCTCTATAGAAAGTTAAGCCTGGAGTCTCATGTGGGCTTACAAAATATTAAAAACCTGATCCTGTGGGATCTTTGCATGTTCTTCGAGGGAGAATGTAAGTAATCAAGTAATAGTAAGACACCATGGAGACATTGAGACTATTTACAAATCGTCAGCCAGATAAAAATCTTAATAGGAATTTAAAGCAAGAATAATGGCAACAGAACTTAGATTTCCTCTCAGGAGTGTTTCTCTGAAGGCACTGTAGCAGAAAGCAGAATGTTTAGGAACCAGGGTCTTTGGGGGACTGGTATTAGAGCCATCCTAGTGGGGATCCATCCTAATGACTCTAGAGAATTTGTTCTGCTTCATCTTCTCTCCCTCCCCATTTTCTTCTTTTTTTTTTCTGTTTATTGTTTATACTGATGTTAGTGTCAAAGTTTCATTTACAAAGTTCCACGTTCAAGGTAACCTATAGTATATGAAGTCTTTATCAGTGCTTAGTCATGGAAATCAGTCCCCGAGTAGAGTGAGGGCAAGACCAACAGGGTGTCTGGGGCCATATTTGGATACTTGATGGCCTTGGTGACAGAAATCTGTGTGTGTTAGTGGGAAGCCTCCATGATTCCCATTCCAGGCCTGCTTTTAATAACACCATTTTTTTTCTATTCAGATAATTTGGCCCTATTACTTACCGAATATAACATTATTTATGTGTGAGAAATAAGAGGTGTAAAGTTGAAGTGACACATTTAAGGTAGATTACTATGTTTGGAATCATCAAACTATTGAGGGTGAAAAATGTGAATCTGTCCTTAAATCCTTAAGAAAATATGTAAATAACAACCAAGGACTTTATGTGAGGGATAGGCAGCTGGAGAAGGGCTGGAGTTGAGACTCAGAATTCCCCATCTACACAAAACTAAGTCCCAATGGGAAGTAACCCGGCTTTGTTTAAAAAAATAGAGTAACAAAAAATAAAAATTAAAAATTAAAAATTCACTAAGCCTCCTGAGTGACATCCTTTCTTTGTTCACTAGTGTTTCTGTTAATAATGTGTAGTAACAGTGTAAAGCTAAGCAATATATAAGGTGAAACAGGAAATCATGGTAACTATGGGCCTCGATGCGGATGACTGTATAGGAAGTAGGTATGAGAGAAGAAGGGGAGTTTGAGTAAACATATTAGTGTGATCCTTGTAGCTTGGGAGACCAGAGGCTTGTCTCAACTCAGTGGATTCTGTCTCCTTTGCCCTTATATGATTACTCCCAGTGTATTTCAAATACTGGGGGTGCTAAAAAACTGTAGAGATGTTTTAAGAGATGTTAAGAGATGTTAAGAGACATTTTAAGAGATGTTAACGCTTTGGTCAGTGTTGCTCAAGATGTTAAGAGATGTTAAGAGATTTTGCTCAAGCAATAGATTATCATAATCAGACGTGTCTGGACACTGATTGTAACCTTTTTGAGCACCTCTTGTAATTGCAGAAGTCAAATGTGAGCTGTATTCATCTTTTGTTATTGGTATATATTAACACAGTGTTTTCCTTTCTTAAAAGGAATATACATTTTTTGGCACACTCTAGTTATTTAGTCTAACATGTAGGCTCTCTTCCCATGAGCTTGAAGATATATGGAGCTGAGAAAACTAATTGAAGAAATTCTAACTGCAAGAGTAGGAGAAATGTTGAGGTGAACGTTCTCAAACTCCTAAAATCTCTGAGAAGAAAATATTAATAGAAGAAGCCTTGTAAACTCAAAGAAGGCTAGGGCTTTTACGATTATAACTGAAATGAGGTAGACTTTCTGAATTATTCCAGAGTTGGAAGGAGCAAAATAAAGTGTTCATGAATTGGCCTGGACACTTTGGGAACATGCAGAGATAAACATAAAAATTATTTTGCTGACAGTTCACCTGTTGTTTTTTCATCTTCTTTTGCCTAGGAATGTGTCCCTCATGTGTGAGCTGGGACAGCAGATTGACTGTTAGTTAGAACAGCTCAATTTTGATCTGCATGTGAGCTTGTTTGGGGTTTCCTCACAATTTGACAGCATGGTTTTTAGAGCAGTGGTTCAAGAGAGCAAAGCAGACGTATGTGACATTGTTTGGCTTTATTCTCAGAAGTGATAATTATTCATTTCTCCATACTCTATTAGGACACAAAACGTCCCCCTGGTGCAAGGGGAGGTGACCTGGGCCCTAATATGGCCTAGAATAATTTTCAAGGTCACATTGGAATCATGCGGGATGACATATACTGTTGTGTCCGTCTTTGGAAGATACAATCCATTGCAGAAACCATTGTATGTAGTTTAGCCTGGCAAAGTTTAGAAAGAAGCAGAGGGGAGGGATATTGAATCTCAATGGTGCTTTCTGCTGACTTGCATTTGCTAGTATGTCTTTCATGAGGGCCTGTCTCTCCATGGTCTTGATTGTTTCGTTTCTTATATTCATTTAAAACCCAGCTTTAATATCATGTCCTCTCATATGTCTGCTCTCTCTAAATTTTTGCAAATTGGGTGTATGGAAATGCCATTAAACTTTTTAAAAAATGAAAGGAGGAAGGATATTTTTAGAAGAAGAGTGATTAAAATATCATGATTGTGTTTAAGTAGTTAGATGTGATCAGACTTGGATAGAGTGGGGGATATTTTAGGTAGTGCAAAATCAGGAATTTTTTGACCAAATTATTTCCGCGTTCTGAGGCCCTGTTTGTGAATGTAGGTATAGGAGACTGTTAAGGAAAGGATTGATTGACAGAGTGTGAAGAAATTAAGTGTTGTACAGTTCACCAGCTACAAAGAGGCTTTGGTGAAAATATTTGGGACCAGTATGGCCAGCCAGAAACATCTGGAGAGTGGATAATTAAATTCAGTCACCTTTGTCTGAATGTTTTCTGTTAGGAGGAAGGACGAAAGAGCTTTTGAAAATAGATGCAGGGAGGAAAGCAGCCGATGAAAGTGAGTGTCCTTGCAATAAAATTGATAGCATTTTAAAGTTATTGTTCTATGGAATATTTGGGGGGAAAAACCAAACCAAACCAAAACAAACAAACAAACAAACAAAAAACAGGGCAGAAGCCTGTGATCTTGCTGCTTTGTCAAGATTGGCCATTCTCCTCTTCTTTTCTTCCCTCCTTTTATGAACCTTCTGGGGTTACACTTCCTGGGTGATTTTTCCTAATTTTTGTATCTGTCTTCTGCCTATTCTTTTAAAGAAACTGTTAAATTCCTCTCCATATTTTACTTCCATGGTGAGACACATCACAACGGCCATTTGCAGAAAGGCAACTTCATCACTTTGGAGTAGTGGCAGGGTTAGTGTGTTTGGAGTAGCCAATTTTCTGTCCTTTATGTACCTCACAGAGAGCAGCACTTCTGTGGACTGGGCAATGTAATCTTATCACTGAAAATCTTAGATCGACTGGTCCCTATCTCTAGGGCTGTGGTAGAGCATTATTAAGATGTACAGAAATTAGGTAGGACTTTTGGACATAAATTATAAGCTAGATTGTTGTGTCACTAACTCAGGGTGAAGGTACCTGAAATCTATTACCATGTTTCCCTGAAAATAAGACTGGGTCTTATATTAATTTTTGTTCCAAAGGATGCATTAGGGCTTATGTCCAGGGGATGTCATCCTGAAAAATCACGCTAGGGCTTTTTTCCCGATTAGGTCTTATTTTGGGGGATACACGGTAGAAATGGAGAACCTATGAGAGAACTGAGTTGAATAAATTAAGGCTTGGTGGAGCTAAATCAATATTTAACCATATGTCAAACATGACTTAATTTTCTTATTAACTAACCAGCAATGTTCTAAAATTAGGTACTAAAATTAAGGAGAAGGAAAGAACGTGAAAGTGAGAGCACACATGGGAGAAGTCTAGAATAAAGCAGGTTGTTTGGGAAAAAAATAACCATGGTAGACACTGAGATTATTTATCATCCTAAAAATGTAAACCAATTAAATATTCAAAAATATGAGAATGTTATATTTACACACACGTATATATATACCCTATGTATACAGCCATTAAACTAATATTAAATGAAAAAATGAAATGGGAAATTCACATTTATAAGATACAAATAAGAATATGCAGTATAATTCAAATTACATAAAAACATCTATAGATTAGAAACAAATATTTTAATTCATTAAAATATTGAGTAGATTGGCAGAATGACAAGTTATTTTAACATTCATCTTTTTTTCTACAAAATTCAAAGGTCAAAATATATAATTAGCATTTGTCTTTTATTCTTTTATTTATTTAAAAAATATTAAATTTATTGGGGTGGCATTGGGTGGTAAACTTATATAGGTTTCAAGTGTACAATTCTGAAATACATTATCTATCTATTGCATGTGTGTTCACCACTCAGTCACTTCTCCTTTCATCACCATATATTTGACCCCCTTTACCCTCTTCTACCACCACCCGCATCCCTCTTATCTTCTGGTAACCATTAAACTGTTGTCTGTGTCTATGAGTTTTGTTGGCTTGTTTGTCTTGTTCCTTTGTTGTTTCCAGTTTTATATCCCACATATTAGTGAAATCATATGGTTCTCAACTTTTTTCTTACTGACTTAATTTTGCTTAGAATGATAATCTCAAGATCCATCCATATTGTTGCAAATGGCAGTATTTCCTCTTTTCTTATGGCTGACTAATATTCCATTGTATATATGTACCACCTCTTCTTTATCTAATTACCTATTGAAGGACACTTTGGTCGTTTCCAAATCTTAGCCACTATAAATAATGCTGCAATGAACATAAGGATACATATATATCTTCAGATAAATGTTTTCAGGTTTTTGGGGTAGATACCTAGAAGGGGAATTACTGGGTTGTATGGTAATTTTATTCATATTTTTTTGAGAAACCTCCATACTGTTTTCCATAGTGGCTATACCAATTTACATTCCCACCAACAGTGTATGAGGGTTTCCTTTTCTCCACAACCTCTCCAACAATTATTGTTCTTTGTCTTGATAGCAGCCATTCTAACAGGCATGAAGTGGTATCTAAATGAGGTTTTGATTCGCATTTCCCTAACAGCTAGTGAAGTTGAACATTTTTTTCATATATCTGTTGGCTATTTGTATGTCTTCTTGGAACAAGTGTCTGTTCAGGTCCTATGCACGTTTTTTAATCGGGTTGTTTGTATTTCTGTTGTTAATTAGTTGTCTTTCATAGTATTCTTGTATGATCCTTTGTATATCTATGGTATCTGTCGTAACTTCTTTTCATTTCTGATTTTGTTTATTTGTACCTTTTTTTCTTTTTCAATTAGTGAGTCCAGCCAAGGGTTTGTCAATTTTACTAATCTTTTAAAAGCACTAGCTCTCAGTTGTATTATTATTATTTTTTTAATATTGGCCTTTTGTTCTCTATTTCGTTTAATTCTGCTCTAATTTTTTATTATTTCCTTTTTTCTGCTGACTTTGTTTTGCTTGTTATTTTTCTAGCTCTTTAAAATGTAATGTTAGGTGGTTTATTTGGGGTTTTTCTTGTTTCTTGAGAGAGACCCATAATGATATAAATTTCCCTCATATTGCTACTTTTGCTTAATCCCAGTAATGCTGATATGATGCATATTTATTCTGATTT
Source organism: Rhinolophus hipposideros (assembly GCF_964194185.1). Lineage (NCBI taxonomy): Eukaryota > Metazoa > Chordata > Mammalia > Chiroptera > Rhinolophidae > Rhinolophus > Rhinolophus hipposideros. Next base: position 11,710,502 of record NC_138057.1, on the reverse strand, counting down.
GTTTCTATGCATCTTCTGAACCCCTTTTTTTCTTTGACATAGTCATTCTTTAGTACCATGTTGTTTAATCTCCACATATTTGTAGTTTTTCTGCTTTCTTTTTGCTGTTGATCTCCAATTTCAAGGCATTATGGTTGGAGAATATGTTTGGCATGATTTCAATCTTCTTAAATCTGTTGAGGCTAATTTTGTGTCCCTACATATGGTTTATACTTGAGAATGTTCTGTGTGCACTAGAAAATAATGTATAGTCTGGTGTTTTGTGATGAAAGGCTCTGTAAATATCAATTATGTCCATTTAGTCTAATGTGTCACTTGAGGCTAATATTTCTTATTGATTTTCTGTTTGGATGATCGATCCATAGCTGTAATGGCATGTTTAGGTCCCCTACTATAATTGTATTTTTGTCCATTTCTCTCTTTAGTCTGTTCACACTTGCTTTATATGTGAACATTTTGGTGCTCTCTGATTGGCAGCTTATCTTCTTGTATTGTCCCCTTTATCATTACGAAATGTCCGTCTTTGTCTCTTGTTACCTTTTTTATCTTGAACTCTATTTCATCAGATATAAGTACGGTTATACCCACTTTTCTCTGGATGCCATTTGCTTCGAGTATCATTTTCCACCCTTTCACTTTGAGTCTGTGTTTGTCCTTGCAGCTAAGATGTGTCTCTTGAAGGCAGCATATGGTTGGGTTTTGTTTTTTGATCCAATCTGCTGCACTGTGTCTTTTATTGGTGAATTGAGTCCATTAACAGTTAGGGTGATTATTGCTATATGAGGATTTCCTATCATTCTAACATTTGTTTTCTGGTAGCTCAGTGTCTCCATTGTTTCTTTGCCTTCGTGTTTCTGTCTGCTTTTATCTTTGGTGGTAGTCTATGATTTTTCCCTGTTTCTTCTTATTTTCAAAGGTATGATTCTCAGTTCTGGATTTTTTTGAGTGGTGAGCATTAAGTTTATGTAAAATAAAGTTTCATATATATATATATATATATATATATACATATATATATGTATATATATATATATATATATATACACAGCAGCCCCTTTTCTTCAGATGCATCTTATCTCCATTCTCCTTTGCAAATTCAGATGTTTATCACCTCCTCTTTTATGTTTTTGTTGTCACAAATTATCCTTATTTGCGAAGTCTGCCAATTAAGTTCACAAACTCATCCTAGGAAAAATGCTATATACCTCATTGCTAAATATCACTACAGTCATTTTCAAAGTCCTCCCCTTGGGAAACTATGCACTGATGCCAGCGCCTAGTCCATCTTTAAGCTCCAGGCTGTGTCCATGCGCCCATCTCTGCACTTCTCCCTTCCCTCCACCCTGTTCACCCTAATTTGCCCACCTCCAGATGTTTCTATGTGCAGATCTTTCAGATGTGTTTCTCTGTTGTGCAGAGACTCCTTTGTTGAATTACAGCTGTTCAACTTGTTGTAACTTCAAGGGGAGAGATCAAGGGGGACCCCTTACACTGAAATATCTTTCTCTTTTATTCTTTTAAAGAAACTGGTATCTCATTAGTATTTAAGTAAAAGGTGCTATTTATAAATATGGAAATTATCTTATTTTATGGTTGTACTGGGAAAGAGTCATGTTCTGAAGGCCTCTTAAGGACAAAATGAGAACTAATGAGAGAATACTTTTTACAAATACAATTGACTTAAGCATTAAAAAGTAATTCTTAAAAACTGGAGCCAGAATTTCTAAAATTCTCAAAAGTGGGAATGTTTTAGTGATTAATGATATATTTTATATAAGCCTTTAATTCAGAATTAGACTAACACAACCTTCCATCACTGAGATGCATTGATTTTAAGTAGCAGCCATATCTAGGTCTTCCCAGTGTTTGTGATCCAACTGGAAACTTTAAATAACCTTTAAAAGTTAGGTAGAGTTACCAAAGTGTTTTTCATTGTATATTTCAAAATGGCATTTGTTTATGAGCCTTTTTGATATCTCAGAAGAAAACTGATAAATTGCACTAATACTATTGCTCTTGAAGCATTTCCAAGTTAGGTGAGGATGGGGAATACTGAAAAAGTCAAAGAGGGGGAATGTATTTTTTATTGTATAGATAATTCCTCATGCAGCCAAACTAAGTCTGAAACTGTCCTTTGGGCCAGACACATAATTTAAATGATGCAACAAAAATAGTAAGAGGATATAGGAAAGAAATATTTATTTTCTTGGCTGTTAGTTAGCATTTTAAAGATGTTTTTCTACCAGACTAAACAATAACACTAATTTGAATTACAAGGTATTACTACGCCTTGAAAAGTTTGACACTGTCTTCACTTTAGAATAATATTTTTCTCTTAATTCTTCAAAGTGATTCCTTTTTCTAAGGCCTAGTGGATGCTAGAACTCATTCTAGGTGTCACCTTTATATCTCTAAAATAATTAAAATGCTCTCTTTATATTATGACATGATTGTTCATATAGGAAATCCTAAGCAATCTGCAAAAATAAAATTTTAGAATTAATAAGCAAATTAGCTAAGCTATACAATTCCTGGTGAATATATATATTTTTTTAAAGTTTGGGTGGTGAACACGCAATGCAATATAGAGATGATGTACTATAGAATTGTATACTTGAAACCTAAATAATTTTTCTAACCAGCCCCATCAATATATTTAATATATATTTTAAAAAGTTGTATATCCATTTAACTTATAGTACTTGTTTTATTTTAGTATAGATTAATGAGATTAATTCTTTTCCTTTTTGCCTATCTAAAAGTGCATTTATTTCACCTTCATAGCAATGTTTTCCTTTTTCTAGCTTTTACAATATGACTTAATTTATATAAAATTAACCCTGTTTATTATACAGTTCTGTGACTTTTGAGAAATGCTACAGTCTTATAAACACCACCATATTCAAGATTCAGAACAATTCCATCACAAAAAATTATCCTGTGCCAACTGTAGTTACCTGTCCTGACACTCACAATGCCTGAAAATCACTGATTTATTTTCTATTTAGTAGTAGTTTGCCTTTTTAAGACAGTCATATAAATTGAATCATGCATTGTATAGCTTTTAAGCCTGTCTTCTTTAACTTAGCATAATGCATTTCAGATTTTCTCTTGTTGTTGCTGTATCAGTACTTTGTTCCTTTTTACTGCTGAGATGTATGCATTGTTTGCCTGTATCATAGTTTATCCACCCAGTTGGGTGGATATTGGGACTTATTGTTCTTTCCAGGTTTTGTGGGTCTTTATTTGTACCCTCAGGGGGATAAAAGCTTTTTTGTTTTATTTTGTTTTGTTGTTTTGGGGCTTTGTTTTGTTTTAATATCCCCCCAGGAGCTTCAGCCTTTTATTCTCTGTAGGAACTTCAGCCTTTTATTCTCTGCAGAGATAAGATTCAGATGAAGATTTTTGCTTTTCCAGCAGCAGTTGCTGTTCCCCTTCCCAAACCCTGCACCATAAGGGAGACTATTTCAAATCTTTCAACCCGACCCTGATCTTTCTTTTAAGCATTTAAGTCTGTAGAGAAGTCCTGCAAATGACTGAGAATGTTCCCTGTGTGTGGTTCATAGGGTTCTATGTTTTTTTCATGAGCCTACACTCATCTTTTAGCAATTTGTTAAACATTTACTTGAATTCTTGTTAGATTGTATGGAATCTGTCATCCGCCCCATTACTTGTGTCTTGTATCTTCTTAGCTGTACTTATCTTCCTTAGATTTTGGATTAGTTGGTTGCCCTGCAACCATGGCTCTTTGAGGAGTTCAAGAAAAGTCGTGACTCTTCTGATTACACAGTGAGTTTTCTGTTGTTGTTATATGTGTGGGAGTAATTCTCCTTCCAGCTTTCTAACATCCTGAATAGAAGCTAGAAAATATCTCACATTCAATTTTCCCCTCATTGGTGTATTTAAAAAAATAATTAAAATTTATTGGAGTAACAATGATTAGTAAAATTACACAGATTTCAGGTGTACAATTCTGTATTACACCATCTACATATCACAATGTGTGTTCACCACCGAGAGTCAGTTCTCCTTCCATCACCATATATTTGACCCTGTTTACCCACACATTCATTTTTAAAGGATACTTTGATCAAGTGTACATTATCTTTCAGCATTTTAAAGTATGCCATTCAGTTTTCTGTGGGCTTTCATTCTTTTTTAAGTGAAGTAAGATGTGATTCTTATCATTGTTCACCTATGTGTAATATCTCTTGTTTTGCTAGTTGGCTCTAGGATTTTCTCTTAATTTTTGCTTTTCAGTACTTTGAATAACATTTACCCAGGTATATTTTTCTTTTTATTTGTTCTGTTTCAGGTTCTCTGAGCTTTTGGCATATGTGGAGTTTTGTCGATAATTTAAAAAATAATAATTCTGGCTATTACCAGTTCAAATATACTTGTTACCCACTCTCTGTCTTCATCAAGAATTTAATTTGCAAGCATATTAGATTGTTTTATATTGTTCTATAGACCTGAGATGTTTTACCAAATATGTTTCACTATTTTGTTTTTTGTGTTTTAGTTTGGTGAATTTCTATTGAATTGTATTCTATGTAGCCGCTCCTTTTTTCTGTTGAGGCTATTCTAAGTTTTTTAATGGAATTATTTTTCTCTTATATTAACTTTTTTTATTTCTATAATTTCTATTCAGTTCTTTTTTGTAGTTTTTATCTACCTGCTGAAATTCTCCATCTGTTCATCATGTTTCTTATACTTAACACCACAGATATACAATGTCCCTAGTTGATAATTTAAAGTCCCATGTGATAAGTCCAATATCTATGCCACATCGGAGTTCTTTTTCTGATAACTATTTTACCTTTTGGTAATGTATTATGTTGGTTCAAAAATAATTGATGTTTAAAAGGTTAAAAATTGCAAAAACTGCAATTACTTTTGCACCAACCTAATATGATATAAATTTACTAGTATGATATAAATTTACTAATACTTTATAAATTTTACTGAATTCTGGACCTTTTTATTTTTTTTTTACAACAATACTTTAGAGACTGAAGTAAATAATATTTATGCCCAGGATTGTAAAAGTCGCTTCTTTCAGTGTTATTATAGACGGTAGAGTCAATCTGATTTGTGTGAGTTTGATGTTGCTTTATATAGCTCTTTTGCCTCACAAATTTTAATTATTGTTATTTTTTAAGTGATGTTTTGCTCCTGCCTTGTGTTTAGTGTGTGAGGTCTGTGATGCTAAAGGGTTTTTCTTGATAGTCAGCTTCTCCATTGGCTTTTGGCGTGCTCTGCGTTTCTGCACCACAAAGGGTTTTCTTTTGTGCGCCTGTTCCTTTCCCTAGTGGTAGATGGGAAAGGCAGGATGTTGTTATCACTCTATATTCACAACCTTCAGGGGTGGGGTGGGGGTGGGGGTGGGGGGTTTCTTACTTCTCTTGCCTTAATGTTAGGCACTCTCTGTGTACTAATCTTCAGCATTGAGGTTCTCTCCTGCTCTTCCTCTGTTAAAAATTCTGCAACTCAGTGCTGAGTCTGGAGCGCAGGCATGTTTCATGTTTCTCTCCCAGGGGAAGTAGCAGGACAGCTCTGCCTTGTGCAGGATTCTGGGCACGAGTGAGTATCATGCTTCTTTAGAGCGACAGCAGAACCTTGCCACATATCTGTGTGAGAGCAAGATGGGTGGGTTTCCTATCCCTCCTCCAGCAGTAGATAACTTCTGTTTCATTTCAGTGCAAAATTTGGGGCAGGTATGATTCCTATTTTATGCCCATCAGTAGACTTCTCATTCCTTGTATCTGAGAAGTATCCAGAACACAGCAAGATTTTGTGCCCATCTTCTAGCAGGAGCCAACCTATGTCTTGTACTCTTCATGGTGTGTAGAGTGGAGAATCTGCATTACCCTTAAATTTGAGCAAGTTTTGTATGCATGGACCACAATTCGGCTTTCTCTCAGGTGTGTTTAACTCCTCAAATATTTCTTATCACAATCAGTGGAGACACTGGGAAAGATTTTTGAAGAATTTTTGAAGATTCTCATTATATCTAGGGCTCTCTGGGATTCTAATCTATCAGAGTAGCCCACATTTAGCCTTTAAAATTTATTGAAATTTCATCTGTTTTCCTCTTATCTTCTTTTAGGGTGACAACATATTTTTTTTTACTATTTTGCAAAAGTGAAATAATTAGTATTTCTGTCTTTCCTAGGAGAGGTGTTGAACCTCTTGAATTTCAGTTTGCAAAGTTACCTTGCAACCTCAACTCTTTGATAGCCTAAAGAATATGACAATGTAGATTATATGGTTTGTCTTCATTGTTATGATGAAATTGGTTTCTGAAATTTTCGATATCTTAAGCAGAAGTGGGAAAGCCAAATTGATTGTGCTTCTAAATAATAGTAGCTAACCATTGGAAAATGAGAATTGGAAAACACCACCATTAATACAATTTTCAAACTAGATCTATGGAGATATATATTCAACAAAATGTGCAAGAGCTTTACACTGAAAGCAATAAAACATTGCTGAGAGAAATTAGGAAATGCACAAGAAAATGGAGATATTTATTATTTTTATTGGTAAGCTCAATATTTGTAAAATTTTCATTCCCCAAAACAATCTAAATGCGATCCCAATTCAAATTTCATAAGAATTTGTGGTAAGAATTGAAAATCAGAGTCTAAAATTTATGTAGAAATGTAAAATCTGAAAACCACTAAGAGATTCTGAAAGAAGAACAAAGTTGAGGATTTAACTACTTGATAGCAAGACTTATTTTAAAGCTCTAGTAATCTAGCGAGTATGGTATTGAAAAAAGGATAATCAAATGGAATGATATATCAGAATACAGAGTTAATATTAAATCTCATGTTAAAGTCACTTTCTCACTAAAATCTTCTATGTCTCCTGAAATTATAACAGGTTGCCCCACTAAACCCTCTCCCTGTCCTTTTTTTCTGGTCATCTACTTCATAGTACTCATCACAGCAATATTAAGTAATTATTTCTATATTTATTTATTTATTGTTAATATTCCCCATGAGAATATATATTTATAGTGGGAAGTATATCTCCTTTGTTCAGGAGCATGTCAGGACTTAATGCAATGATTGGCACATATTAGGTATGTAATAAATACCAAATAAATATTTCACAGTTATGTGAAAGGTAATAAGCAATTTGAGATTATAGTGGTTTACAACTGATGGCCATTTACGTACATTCTCTGAATTACGAAAAGAGGACATATACAGGAGACTACTATTTTGCTGTTTTGATATTGCTGGCAGTATTTTCTCATTGCTTCACTCTTTCTAGTCTCATCTGGTCTTTAGCTGTTCTTTCTAGATTGCTGTATCAGTTGGTGTTCTTAATTTCAAGCAATCAGAAGCAAATGTGCTTCTTTGTTAGTGATAATGTTGAGCAAATTGTCTTTCTCTTGAAAGTGAACTCTTTAGAATGAACCATTGGGTTCCTCAGCTTTCAATATGATTGCAGTCTAACTGGTTTTTTAAAGTTTACTTTGTATTTTGAAATGATTTGAGAATTGTGAAAAGTTGCAAATATCGTTAAATAAATTTTCCTAAACTTTTACCGAGATTCCTTAAATTTTAACATTTTTACATACAATTTTCAAATTATCTCTTTCTCTAAACACACACACACATACTCAACTTATGAGACCACACAAGTACACATTTATACATATATGTATATATTTTTTAAAGTTTGAAGAAAATGTACAAATAGGGTTCCCCTTTACCTCTAAATATTTCAGGGTATATTGCCTAAAAACAAGGATGTTTTCTAAATAATCAAAGTAAGATTATTAAAATCAGGGAATTAATGTTGATAGTTATTATCAAGTCTATACTTTGTGAAAATTTCTACACTCATCCCATTAATTGTCATATCTCTCTCTCTCTCTCTCTCTCTCTCTCTCTCTCTCTCTCCATATATATATATATATATATATATATATATATATATATATATATATATATATATATATATATATATCATGAGTCCAGGGTCATATGATATCAGTTCTTCGATGTTTTTGTTTTTAATGATTTTAACATTTTTAAAGAGTTCTGGCTATTCATTATCTAGACTATTTCTTAAATTGTGTTTGCCTGATGTAATCATGATTAGATTTTTAGGTGTGCATTTTTGGTAAAAGACATCATAGGGACACAATTGATGTCAACTTTTCCCATTAAAAGTGATGCTAATTTGATCACTTGATTGAAGTATTGTTGGCCAGGCTTCTATGTTTCCCGTGATAATTAATAAGAATCTTATGGAAAAATCTTACAAATATTTTGTTTCTCATCATACTTTTGCCCACTACTTTTAGGTTATGGTGATTCTTGTCTGAAACAATTACTAGGATGAATGTCAAATAGTAATTTTCTAATTTCATCATTTCTTCTATATTTATTAGTTTGGAACCTACTGTAAGGAAGAGGTGTCCATGCTCTACTATTTATATCTATTTGGAGTCATGAATTCTTATTTTGTTCTGTGGCCTACAATATATTCTTCTCATTACTTCTTTTGTTGCTCAAATGTCTCATTGATTTCTGCAGGCTGTATCTCCCCATCTTCAGTATAAATATGGCTTATCAAGGCATCTATAGTATTTAGCTTTTAGTTCCTTTTAGCATTAACTCTTCAGTCTAGAAGACCAGTATAATGTTCCTTGGATGCTAGGTGCTAAGACAGTCAAGGTTCCTGCAGTTTGCAATGTGTCACAAAGCTACAGAAATGACATACCCTAAAAGCAAGATGGTAAATATCTTGTAATTCTTGCTAAAATAAACAAAGCAGCTTCTGGCATTTCCTGTTTATTTGGATAAGGCAAAAAAATTTCCCCAGGTTAATAGCTACATGCCATATGTTTTTCGTTTCAACTAAAATTTATAATAAAAGTGGGAAATGATAGGTAACTCTACATTCCCATGTACATTTCAAGTCTTTGATGGTTGTATTAAGTTCTTAAATTCTCTCCTAGTCATATTTTAGCTTTTGATGTACTAGGGAAGAGAAGTACCAAAGATTTCTACATGGCCCTTTCTACCATAGTAACCACCATTCCAAGTATCAGAGAACCAATGTGGTGAAGAACCCAGGTGCTAATGATTGCTGTTATAGTACATACTCAAAAAGGCAATAAACAGTGGATTATTTGGATGTTCTACTGGAGGTATGGTAAGGTGAATTCCTGTCAGGGGTCTGTTGATCACCTGATCTCCATAATGTCCCATGCACATTGGTAAACAATAGAGAGTTTAGGTCTCCAGATTATAGTGTCAACTTTGGCAAGCATCTAATAATCTAAATACATTAATTTAAAAAGTGGATGCAGGTATCTTTGGTAAAGACTAAGATAAAAAATACACACGCTATATGGATGCTGTGGTGTTTTTCCTAAAGTATACCCAGCTGCTGGGGTTCAAGGGGCTATAAATCTAAGAATTGATTCGGGTCTGGGAAAGAAGGGATACAACATCAATAGGATGCGTATATATTTAGTCCTGGGTGTCCTTTGATCAAGTAATATCCAATAATGTGGTTATTTCTCATGTATGAAATCACTTTGGTTAACGTACTGTCTCTGCACACTGTTGTGTTAACTAAACCTGCCTTGTTCTTATTTCTGTGACTTTAGAAATGTTATTTGTTCAAGGCCACCTAATATACTTATCCTGATTTTATCTGCAGTCGTTCTCATCAACGTGACTACCCTAAAGCCTCAGAAGCACTTTTCGGAGGTGCTGATGATCTGTTCCCCTCTATGCATCTCAAGATTTATTGAAGGGCAGATAGGTTCAGCTGTCTTGTTGTTCTTGGAGCAGTGTCTGAATTTCCATCTCTTGAAATATTTAAAGTATTCAAAAAATAATTTTGATATTTAAAAGAGAAGACCCACTAGCAAACCTCAGTTTTTGTTTTTTTTTAAAATCACCTACACAAGTATAACATTAGAACTGACCCTAGCCGCACAAGATGGTACATTATATCCAGAATATATGGATATGTATTCACATATTAACATGTTGACTATTGACGTATTCAGCCTGACAGAAAATTATAGTTTCCTTCTTCAGAAAATCACTTTCATAACCCATTTCCTTGTATCTTCCAATGTTTATGCTCTTGTGTTGACATGATTTCCACAGTTGTACATTTCTTTTTGTATTTAAGCTTCTCTTCCTAGGCTTTACTTTATAATTTATTGGTAGTAGGAGGAGGAATATTCCTCTAAGTATAAGTCCGTTACTGAGGAGTTGGGTGTATAAAAATTGCCTTTATCTTGACAGGTATGTACCTCACTTGAGTGTGCTATGAAGGATTAAAGAGAAAGAAAAACATTTTCATCAGACAGGTGAGGAAGAGCCTGCTTTACCTGGCAGAGGAGGCTCCGGGAGGGCTGGGATTTTGTGGGAACCATGAGTGCTGAAATTTTGCATGTACCTGTATTTCATATTCTAGAGCCCACACTTTTACAATCAATGTACTTACTTTCACATAGGGAATCTAGAAAGTCAGTGAATTCAATTGTCATTGCAATTTGGCAACCTATAGGATATTATCCTGAGTTTATCATCAGCTTATTTATCACTTTTGCTGATAGAAATAACAGATTTTAAAAATTATATAGTATCCCTTGTTTCAGTCTATGTAAAAACAGATTTTAGAGATTTGATCTTGTCATTTCCTTTTCTTTGAATTGTTTAATTCCCTTGGAAGCAACCACCCTATGTGGCATTTCTTGAATTACTTTTGCCCATCGTGCAATTCTATCATAGGAACAGCAAGGATCCCCCAAACTTGCTTTCAATCAGCTCTTTAATCATGGTGATCACAGGGAATAATTTAATTTCCTCTTACATAACTGAGTGTCATGGGCAACCAGCTGTCCGTCCATTAATGATAATAGGATTTTCATTGCCTTTAGCAGTAAAAGCAGATAATTAAGCTCACATTTCTTCCATTTTACTCCATTTCTCTCATCTATAATGTATTCTTGGTTCCAAAGGCTGAATCAGACAGGTTCTCATTTGAAATCAACAGAAATCATCTTAGTTGCAAGCAACAAAGAAAATTGGGAGGATAGCTGGGCAATAAAACTTGAAAACTGGGTAGAAACCAGTAGGAGATTAAATGGGGACAATGGATATCCTGAGTATCACCAATAGCACTATCTCCTCTGAACACATACTAGAATTAGAAAAGATAGAGAAGATTTGAACAGCACATCTAACAAGCGTGTTGTAAGGAGCACATATAGAACCTTGCACTCAACAGTGAGAAAATACACATTCATCACAAAGACCCTCATCGTTTTTAAAGCTGCAGCCTGCCTCTGCTGAAAGACACAGATTAGAGATAATACTTAACGTTATAATTCTTAAAGCCTTCCTCTCCTCGTGAATACCCATGGGAATGATTGATGTCAAAAGTTATTTGTGGTCCATATGAATACATTATTTTAGACTGATAGTTACATAAATATCAATAGTATAAAGGTATATATGATTATATTTTATGTATAATTATTGTGTATTGTGGTAGTTACCATGTTTCTAAGAAAAAAGAGGGCATGAACTGACTAGCTTAATGATTAGTTGTTTCAATGACCCATCTCTGGGATAAATAAGTCATGGCAAAATCAAGTTACTTTAACTGTCTATGGCTAAGGTTCAAGTGAATAAAAATCTATTAATATAATTTTATAGAATCTTTATAGATCAGTCATTATTGATAATCTTATTATTACCCTAAATAATTATTACAAAATTAAAGTGATCAGAATATTATAAAAAAAAAAAGGTTTTCTAGTTTTGAATCAGCCCTACATTTGTCAAAATATCTAGCTTCTGCATAAAATACTTTGATTTTTATTGTTTCACAATCATAATTATACTGTATACTATTTTATGTCAGCCAGGGTACCAACTTAAATTTAATGAAGAAGGCCCTATTCTTTTATTTTCAAAATACCTTTTAGTTTCAAGCATAGACAAAGTTCTACTTTGCAGTCTCCTATGCAGAAAGCAAGTACATTCCACTTAATTTTTTGAACATCAACTAATATTTAATGTATATCCAGGGGCCCCATGGCAGTGTAATAAGCATTTTTTCTTTTTGAATGTCTATTTATTCTCAGATTACAGAGTCTTTATAAGATGTTGAGAAGCTTAGCAGTTCCACAATATGAAAAACATAATAGTTCTCTTGTGGAGAATTAACACTCTTTAAGATACCCCAGAAACCAAAGAAAAAGAAACAATATGTCTCTGAATATTAATAACTCCCATGGTTGTCAGTTGTTACAGAAGAACTATTTTTTTCAGATATTGAACAGAATTCAGAATAGTTCTGGAGAATTGGGAAGAGAAGAAAGTAATAAAAGGACAAACTCTGCACCTAACATAGACAAACTTTATTAAGTATTGAAGGAATTGAATTCCACTTGCTGTGAAACTAATAGATGAAGCTTGCTGGGAGATGGGAGGGAAAACTGTTATCAATGATATAAATAAATCCATAAGATAACCGAGCAGAAATAGCAGTATTATCCTAAAACACATAATTTAAATCTGAAACTATTGCTAATAATAAATGGCAGACAAATTTGGGTTACAGTTCGGCTTCTAATTTCCTTCCTTTTTTGTAGGCATGTGGGATGGGTGGGTAATGAAGCCAGGGGCTACTAGCAAATCTCAGAACTCTCAATGCACTGAAGGGCTAGCTATGGCTTTATCTGAAAGATTGATATTGGGGTTAGATCAGAAAGTATAATGCCTAGGCTTTGTTAACCTAAAATGCATTGCAAACATGATGGGGAAGTTATAGACTAGAAAATTGTTAGAATCTCCCCGTTAGCAGAACAAGCTGCGGAATATCACCTACTCCACAGCTGGGCAGGACTGACCATAGGGGCGAGCATTAAGATCCATCATTGGATCAAGCAAGACTTAAAACAATTTGATGGTAACTTGATCTGATACAATCCTGTTGATATAACTTGTTGGTAGAGAGATCTGTGAGGGGTGGATTCATTTGTTAGACATTCTGACTGGCTTATGTTTAGTAGAAGAGATGTAAAAGCTTTTAGCGTTGGGTAGCAAAAAAAAAAAAACAACAATGTGAAAACCACGTGTATTTCAGTAGAGAATGTGTTTTCTGAAAAGCATGACGAAAAATTTGCCTAGAAAAAAATAACCATCATATGAAAGTTCTCAGTCCTTGTCATCACTGCTTTCTATGGTGAGAAACAGTGAAAGTACTTTTTTAATATGAGAGGAGCTGTAACCCTGGTCTCCGGGAGAATGGAGATTTCCATAATAGCTTTAGTCAAATACAGGTTGTTAAGAGTATGTGCTACTGTCAAATACTAGGGAAAGAGTGTGTCACTTAATCAGTATACTAAAAACAATTTGAATCAGGTCTAGAAAGAGTAGTTATCCGATAGCAAAATAGCAAAGTTTTTATTATGTTTTGCACTTTTTATTTATTTTTAAGTGCATTGACATTTCTGAGTGTTTAGATATATATCCTCCAATCTGAAAAGAAATTATCAGTATTCTCCAATATGGAACAGACATGTCTTCATTGTCATAAGCCTAGATGAGGGTTTACAAAGAATATATCAAGTTGCCATAGCTGTTATCTGTGATAAAAATTACTGTGACGATTGCATACTGTTTGTCAGGCATTTTTCTCAGCACTTTACATAACTTACCTCATCTATGGCCCTATGAATGAAGGGCAATCATTATCTCCATTATTATAGATTAAAAAATTTGAAGTTCAGGGTACTTATCTTACCCAAATAGTCAGTGGTGAAGCTAGGACTGGAACCCAGGTCAGGCTGACGCCAGATCCTTGTTGTCATTTAATCCGTGCTGCTACCAAGGCAATTTGTGACTTTCTAATGAGGAGAGAGAATTAACCTCCTATACAGGAAGGTACTTTTATTTATTTATTTATATGTTGGTAAAAATATATTTTTTTCCCCTTTTGATGAGAAATTTTAGGATTTCTTCTCTTAGCAACTTTCACATCTAACATACAGCAGCGTTCATGATAGTCATCCTGTTGTACATTACATCCTAGTACGTATTCATCTTACAGCTAGAAGTTTGCACCTTTGGACCACCTCATCCAGTTCCCTCACCCTCCACCCTCCACCTCTGGTAACCACAAACGTAATTTTTTTCTATGAGTTTGGTATTTGTTTAGAATTCACATATAAGTGACATCACACAGTGTCCGTCTTTGTGTTGGACTTATTTAGCTTAGCACAATAACTTCAAGGTTTATCCATGTTGTGCCAAATAGCAGGATTTCCCTCTTTTTATGGCTGAATAGTATTCCATTGTGTGCGTGTGTGTGTGTGTGTGTGTGTGTGTGTGTGTGCGCGTGTGTGTATACCACAACTTCTCTATCCATTCATCTGTCAATGGACGCTTGTGTTTTTCCCTGTCTTGACTATTGTAACTACTGCTTCAATGAACGTGTGGGTGCAGATATATCTTTGACACAGTGGTTTCATTTCCTTTGGATATATACCCAGAAGTGGAATTGCTGGATCATATGGTAGTTTTATTTTTAATTGGAGCTATAATTTGAACACAGGTCGTTCTGACTCTAAATCCTATGTGCTTCAACCCTGTGCCACATATTTTCTCTTTCTTTTTAAGATTCTTACTGAATTTCAGTATACAGAGAAGTCCAGCAACAATCCAGCCCCCTCTACAGAATGCCTAGGCCTCTGGGAAACAAGCATGGCAACATTCTAGAGAATACTGGTTTCAGTACCACGTAGGAGTCTATAGGTACAAGGTACAGAAGATTTCGTGTGGGAACGCAAACCCAAAGATATGAAAACAAGTTGCAAAAGACAATTTGGTCCATATACACTAGTTCAGTACATACTTAGTAGGGGTGTCTCAAGTAGAGAGAAAACAAGTGAATTACTCAGCAAATAAAACTCGAATAGACTGAATGTGCTACTGCATTCTGAGCAGACGGTAAGTAGACAATTGAAAATCAGGAAGACCACCCACTGGAGAGATTTTCAAATATAAAAATGGTTGTAGATCTGTAATTTCATTAAAGCTGAAATACATAAACTTGGGAAATGGTTAGTCATTGCTAAAGACATTTGAAAATTAAAGTTTGCAAATAGCTATGTACCAGAAATTGGCAGAGTTTCAGAGTAGCCAATATAACAAATCCAAAGGGAACGTGGTGTGGGCAGTTTGCCCTACGAAATATTCATAAGCACTGCCGTCATCACATGGTGTGGATGTTGAAATTTGGAGAAATCAAAAATGGGCAGGTAATTTTAGTGAAATGTGACAGGTCAATGCCTGGAGGTAAAACCTTTCTCCGTATTTCTTGTTATGCATATCAGCCTCTTTTAATCTACTAGAATTGCAGTTTTGTTTTGTTTTTTTACAGATTTATATTGAGATATAATTCACATATCATACAATTCACCCCTTTACAATGTACAATTCAATAGTTTTTAATATGTTCACAGAGATTCAGCCATCACTACTCTCTAATTTCAGAATATTTTCATTATCCCTAGAAGAAACCCCATACTTACAAGTGGGCATTCACCATTTCCTCACAACCAACCCTCAAAGCCCCAGCCCTAAGGAAACACAAATTTACTTTCTGACTCTATCAATATTCCTATTCTTGATATTTCATATAGAAAAATTTGTGATATGTGATCTTTTCTTATTGGCTTCTTTCACTTAGCATAATATTTTCAAGGTTTATCCATGTTGTTGCATATGTCAGTACTTCATTACTTTTTATGTCTGGCTGTCCAAACAACAGTCCAGTGTATGGATATACCACATTCTGCTCATCTTTCTTTTTATTATTTATGGACATTAGAGTTGTTGCCACTTTTGGCTATTGAGAATAATGCTGTAATGAACACTCGTGCACATTTCTATGTGGACATATGTTTTTATTTATCTTGAGTTTCTATGTAGAAGTGGAATCACTGGGTCATATAATTTATGGTTAACATTTTAAGGAACTGCCAGACTATTTTTCAAAGCACCTCTATCATTCTACACTCCCTCCAGCATTATGAGGGTTCCAATTTTCCACATTTCTCTAAATCTTGCTATTATCTGTGTTTGTGACTATAACCATCCAAGTAGGTGTGAAATGATATCTCAATTTGGTTTTGATTTGCATTTCCCCAATGGTTAATAATGTAGAGTATCTTTTCATGTGACTTTTTCATTGACTTATTATTCACTGGACTATCTCTTCACGTCTTTGCCCATTTTCTAAATGGATTGTTTTTATTTACTTGTTTTTCGACTGTTGAGTATTAAGAATCCTTTATATATTCTAGATACAGGGATGTTTAGTATATTGACTTTGTGTCCTGCCACCTTGCTGAAATTGTTTACTAGTTCTAATGTTTGTGTGTTCATGCCTTAAGATTTTCTACATGCAAGGTCATATATATTAAGTTGGTGCAAAAGTAATTGTGGTTTTTGCAATTATTTTTAACCTTTAAACCGCAATTACTTTTGCACCAACCTAATAATTTACCAATAGAGTTTCACTCCTTTATTTCCAGTTTAGATGCCTTCTAATTTTCTTGCCAGCTGCTTTGACTATAACTTCCAGTAAAATGTTGTATAGAAGCAGCAACAACAGACATTCTTGTCTTTCTCTTAATTTAAAGGAAAATGTACTGTTTTTCACCACTAAGTGTGTTAGATATGGGTTTTCATAAATGTCATTTATAAGGTTGAGGAAGGTCTCTTCTATTCCTAGTTTGTTGACATTTAAAAAAAAATTGCTGACATATAGGGGTATTAAATTCTCTGAAATGCCTTTTCTTTACCTATTGAGATGATTGTATGGTTTTGTCCTTTAATCTATTGTTATATTATATTTATTAACTTTTGCTGTTAAACCAACCTGGTGTTCCTAGAATACTTTCTACTTATCATGTTATATAATTCTTTTTATATATTTCTGCATTTGAATTGCTGGTATTTTGTTACTGGAACTGTTCTAGCGAAAATAGTGACCTTCTAAGGGTCAAATTGTTAAATTCAATATCATTTATTCATTAACATCACATCTATGATCATTGTATATCATTTTCTAATATTTTCCCGTATTTCTTTATCACATTAAAAACCATCAGTCTTTCAGTTCCTCCCCCTGGCTTTTCCATACCCTGGTCTCTCTCCACATCTATTACCTATAGCATGTGTTTATTTTTAATTGATGTATTCCCAACATGCAATATCCTATAAGTTTCAGGTATGCATCATAGTGATTCAATATTTATATACATTATGAATCCTCATGAAGAGTCTAGTTATAATCTGTCATCATAAAAATGTATTACAATATTATTGACTATATTTCCTATTCTGTACATCACATCCTGATGACTATTTTATAACTGGAAATTTGTACCTGGTTATCCCTTTCACCTATTTTGTCCCCCACCCCCAAAGCACTCACCTCTCTGGTAACCACCGGTTTGTTTCCTATAGAAGACATTTACCTTTATGTCTCCTCCTCTAGACTGCATTCTTCTTGAAGTTATGGATTTAACTTTATTTTAATAGTGCCTGAGTATTTCGAAGGTTTTCAAATTCTTCCTCATCTTCATCCTCCCCCTCTTCTAATTTTCCTCTTCCTCCTTTTTTTTTTCTTCCTTTCCCTCTCTCCTTCCTTCTCCTCCTTTTCTTCTTTCTCCTCCTTCTCCTTTTCCTTTCCCTTTTTTTTTTCTGCCTCAGTGAATGTATAAATATAGAAATCTTAAAGTGGAGGAAAGTGAAGAAGACAACTTGCTATTTAAGACCTGATTCTAAACTATTCAATTAGCATGTATTGGGAAGAGAATAGGAAAGGTATGAGAAGAGAAAAGAGTCGTAGTGAATTCAGATAGTTTGGAGCAGTTTTTACTTACTGAAATGTCAGAGAGTAAAATTAGAGGACAAAAGAAGAGTGAGAAGTCCCTTGTATAGATTGGAGTAAACACTTGTAGCTTGTTAGCTCAGTGTTTCCTAGAGTGTGCGTTCTGTGTTTTGGGTTAAACTAAGTGCTGTGGTAACTTATGTTTAGAAATTTAATGGCTAAAACAAAGCTAAATAATCCCTTCGAGATTCTGATAGAATGGTCTATACTCACAATATGAAGTGATTGTAGTGCTAACATTTCTCATATTTAAACAAGAGCCACTTGAAAAACACTGCAGCAGTCATCTGAGAACCTAGACATGATTTAGATGGGAAAATTCAGTTGCTTCACTCAGAGATGACCTGGTGGTGGATTGGTGTAACTCAATATTCTGAATTTTAAAATATTCTTTATCTTTCAGGCCAATCTATTAAGTTTTTGCCCAACTCTTATAAAGTTAGGCCATTAGTATTTTAGATAGAGACATGTGATATTTATAGATGATACCTTATCTGAAACTACTTTTTCAGCATTTAAACTTATTCCTTAGCCTTGGATTTATTGTTACACAAAGAATATGAAATATTTTAAAGCATCAACATAACAACAAAAATTCCCAAAAGTGCAATTTCAGACTAGAACTTTAAAAAGAAATTATGCATTTATTAATGTTGTGGTCAGATGACAAATTCAGCTGGCTAATAGGGAAATATTGAGTGATATAAAGCATGTAGCCACAAAGAAACTAATAGTTCCTAAGAAAATTTTCTATTAAGTTTATGTTTTGATACTATAAAATGCACATTTATTTCAAGTGTTAAATCTGATTTGTCTGAAAAATGTGTTTCTGTCAAATAACTGAATAAATATTCACTAAAAATTGCCTTTGTATTTTCAGGGAAACAGTTACACTATCTATAAATCTAAGATTTAACACAGTTTATAAGAAGAAATATACATTTCATAATAAATCAAGAGTTGACAACATAAAATATAAATTATTTAAATGCATAAGTAGTAACCTTTCCTTGTTTATACTAGTTAAGGTGATTTTTTTGATGTCTATTAATCTAGTCAACTGAAAGTTACATCTGAAAAATTTCCCCAATGTCCCTTCTTCCAACCTATCACTAAATCTGCTGATTTTTACTCTACTGCATTTTTACTGCCAGACACTTAATTTAGGCTGTTAAAGCCCAATAAGTCAACTATTAGGATGTCTTCTTAATTTGTCCTCTTCCTTTCAGTTTCCTCTGATGTACTGTACTGTTTTTCCAAGACTCTTGATCATGTACCATTCTTCTTAAAATTCATTATTAGAGCACGATTACAGTATAAATTACAATCACATGATGAGAGCAAGCATGGACCCACGTAATCTGTATCTCATCCTTGATCTCTCAAATTTGGAAATTATATCAAAGGTTGTATCAAAAAATATCCAATGACTTTGACTGTGGTGTATTCCAGAAAAGTACTCTACTTCTCCTTATATTGGCCGTTTTTTAACATTAAAAGTCACTTATAATGATTGCTTCATTCATAGTGAAACAATTCCTACTTGGTCTTAGTGATTGCTTCCTGTGTGTTATATAACAAAATTTAGACACCAGTAGCTACTTATCTTATTTTATGGGAAACTGTATATCATTCTGTTACAATCAGCTTTAGTGTAGGACACTTTTATTACCTTGACATCTTTATCATTAGCAAATGCCTAATATATATTGATTAGGTATTCAATAATTTAACATAATCTGCTAGATTTTCTGTAAACTATTTTCTACTTCTTCCTGGACTGGATTATTTTTTTCAGTTTTTCCTGAAGTTAGGCAGGGTCACATGACCATATTCCACTCAGTAGAAAATGAACTGGAATGTAATAGTTTTAGGTCTTCTGTGTATGGTCTTCATGCTCTTTTTCATCCAAGCAATCTTAGAGGATGGCAAAGCTGTAAGATGTAGGAATACTGAGTCCATGGATATTTCCTTGGAAGGAAGTCACCTGCTGATTATGAATACTCAGAATTTATTTGAACAAAAATATTTTGTTAAGCCACAGGATTTGGGAATTTCTCTGTTCTATTAGCTACCATATATTAAATAATAAATATGAATATATTTGAACATATTTCAAAATGTGTTTTATTGTATTTGGTTTACCCACTAGAATTAGCACATAATATAATATTAAACAAAGTAAAAATTAATAACAACAGAATGCTCTGTGTCAAATATTTTATATTAATTATGTCTAATATGTTATTCTGGTTTTATAAGTGGAAAAGTGAAATTTATGAAGATAAACACCTTTCCAGGATATTTAGCCAGTTGTAGAGTCTTGACTCAAACTCTTGGCTAAAGGCTCATATTCATTCTTCCACACCACAGCATCCTAATGCAATTTGAGATTGCTATGATGAGTCAGAAGGATTTTTGAGATCAAGTTTACTGATAGAAACATTGGTCATCACTTTGGGTGTGAATTAGTATATGTCTATCTTTAGATTAGGGTGGAAACTTTACAAGAAATTATTTTAATAATAAAGCCTTAACATTATCTTCTGTATGGATTTTGACTGATGGAGCTAATAATCACATTATGTGTATATTACAAATTCGTACGTGGGAGAAAGAATGATAAATACTACATCCAATTCAAATTTGTAGCAAACAGATTTTGGCTAGATTCTGGTACAAGACAGAAATCACTTATTCACCATTTAACCATTTGATTGCTATGTTATTGATTAATAATGGCAACTATAGCTGCACTGTGTCATGACAAGTTTTAATTAGCTAATAACTGTCACAGCTTTGGTTGCCTTAGATAAGTAGGGTTCCCATAATGGCATAATCCAGAACACAAATATATATGAAATATTTCTTTTGTATGGGATGAAATAATATTATTTATTAAAACTTCATTATTACTAATGATGTTATAACATCATAAATAAGCATTTTTATAAATTAAATATCTTTATTAAAGTAAATGAGATATATTTGATGTTTTTCATAATTTATTATTTCATTTTTGGATCTGGTTCTGAAACTGTAGGCTAAATCTACCGCACTTGTTCCATTTGAAATACCCTCGCGCATGCGTTAGTTCTTACCCAGTCATCTTTTGTGTGAAGGCAGACCATTGCTTTCATAATTTTCTTAGCATTTATAACATTCATTCTGAAAACTTTTCTCATTTCTACCCTTACCTTCTCAAAGCTTTGGCTCAATTACCCACTTACCTAACCATATTACAGTGTCCCCAGATCCTTCTGACTTATTTCCCCTAGAGTCTTACAGCCCCTTCAAAACTGTTACAGGACTTATGTGGTGTCTCAGTTATTTTCTTATTTTCTGAATATCGCCTATCTTGTTTCACAAAATAATTGAGGTAAATTTTAATACATTCAAAGAAGAGATCCTTAAAAAAACATAAAAATCACTAATATGGAGAAAAAAACAAAAAACAAAAAAACATTGATAATGGAGAAAAATCTAGCACGATGATAATTTTGATTGGTTTCTCTGAGTGAGCTCAGAGTTTCCTTTTAGACAAAACAAAGAGAGGGATATAATTATTAAGAAAATATTTTTGTAGCACTTGCTTATAAATTTCTTGTGTGATATTGTTCACACAGATAGTGATAAGAGAATGTCAGTAAGAGTTGGAAAGCAAATATTTTGAAAGTATAGTGATTGTTTCTGTATAATTTTTTTTGCAGATTATATATACTTAGTAACCCAAAATACAACATCAGCAATGTAACCAAAAAAAAAAAATAATAATAATAATAATAATAATTGTACACATAGAAAAGCATGTAGATACAGGACTTTTTTTTTTAAAGATAGAGTTGAAGTACACACAGTAGAGTATTATAGTTCTGTTTTAAAATGTCTATCTTTTCCATTACTGAAATACAGTCAGTGTGTTAATCTTCTTTATATCTAATTATAGTAACAAAGACAATAACAGATACATATAAATGTTAAATAAATTTTAGCATTTTCTATTTGAATAAAGGAGTGAAACATTTTGTTCACCATTGGTCAGTACATATGGTACCTAATGTTCTTATTTTATACTTTGTGAACCTAAAAATTACAAGCTAGATTAGAAAACAGGTCAGTTTTGATTTGCACATATTAATGATCTCACACAAACACACTTAGCTTTATTTTTACTATTTTTAACAATTGGTGCAGTTGATTAAGTTCATGACATTCTCCTCTGCTCCACTTGTTAATTCAGGTCTTGTTGGAGCAGCAGCTCTTGTTTGGATGCATTTGGCTCAGTGTTTCCCAGAGTAGCAGTCTATCTACATATACTGCTTTTCTTTCTTAAGCTATTCATTTCTCATTGTTATGTCTTATTTGATCAACAGAACTTTGCAGGTTTTCTCATTTGGATTATCAGTCTTGGGACACTGAAACTTTAACATCTGTCTTGACTAAAATTTTCCTTTCTTCAAGTTTAACGGAGTTGAGCTTTGGTGAGGTGAAGTTTAATATGGGTTGGCTCCAGCTTTGTCTCCTATTGTGTACTTGTCACAGATGAAAAGCATGGCACATTGTAGTTTTATTCCACAGACAGAATTAATGACGGAATATGCAGCATGTAGCACTATTAAAGTTCCATAATGTAATTGGAATCCGCGACACCTTTTATAAAAGTTGTCGACAAAAAGTTGTATGGAATTAAAAATTTCCCTATACCTATTCATATTTGAGGAGATATGAAGGAATGATGAGATAAAATAAGGACTTAAATATTTCTATTTCAGTAAGTTAATTATTAAATAAATTATTGAGTTAATGTGAACTTTACTTGCATGCAGAACAGTTTTCCTTTATTTCCTAATGATTCCAAAAATTTGAAAAGGACAGATTTTAATGTCGGTATTTTCAGTAATATTTTTAAAGAATAGGCTTTATTTAGTTGTAGATAGTGAAGCTTTTTACCTAAAATAGTCCTTCAATCAAAAACTCAGGTGCAAATTCCTATAGTCACTTACAAGGCTCTATTCCTCTGCTCTGCTGGTCTCCATTGCATTCACAAACTTCATCATGGCGATACATTCATTTGTTTCATTTTCTTTTCACGTTAGGTCTTTAAATTCAACAACAAAATACTTTAAATTCATATAACAAAATGCAGTGAGAGCTTTTACACATGATGTTTATGTGCTAAAGCTGTGTGACCTTTACAGTATTCTCTAGTTCATGTTGCTGACAATTTTTTGTCAAATATTATGGTTTTGAAAGAATCTAGTAACTTTAAGCTTTGAGTTATACAGCTATGGTTTTATTAAGTCAAGAGAGAAATTCAAAGAATAAGTCTAAATGATAAAGATAATAATTATTCAAGAAAAGAGAGAAGGAAAAGAGGAGACTATAAAATGGTCTAAAACTTATAAGTAGAAGTATTGATCTCCACTTTAGGCCTTGAGTCTTTATTATTTTATTCATTCACTCAGCCATAAAAAGCTTTTTGAGACAAACTCAGAAAAAGGGTTCTGGGAATTACACACAAATTCCTCCTACTCCAGACCTCAAGGAAGTTATAATCTAATAGTTGAACAAAATATACACCTAAATGTTTACAGTATTATATAAAGATAGCGATTAAGCACTACACATTTTAGAAAATGAAAAGACTCCTTCCTATTAGGGAAACACAAAAGACTTCTCGAGAAGATGGCATATGAGGTAGGCCTGAAAAGACTGGGAGAATTTGAATAAATGTGGGTAGAAGAAGGCATTCTAGGCAGAGGAAATAGCTAGTGTTTAAATATAGTTGGAAAGTCACAGGATTCTGTTTTGCTTAATTTTTTTTGTATACAACATTTTTCTTTAGGAAACAATATGATTACCTAAATTAAACTTCTTAACAGATATAGAACATTGTATGTAAATCTATGGATGCATTTTCACATTTTCAAGTGTACCTAGGACATTTTGAAAAGTGAATCATGTGCTGTGACTTAATGTAATTCTGAAGACATTTTAGTGGATAGAGTGATATTAGTATGTCCTCTGAGCACAGTGCAATAAAGCTAGAAACTAAATTTTGAGAAAATAAGTAGAAAATTCCTGTATATTTAAAACTTAGGAAGCATTATTTTAAATAACTCATGGGTCAAAAACAGATCACATTGTAAATTGAAAGATATTTTGGACTGAATTATAACTAAAATGCCATCTATGAAAGCTTGTGGAATAAAGCTAAATCCATGCTTAGAGGGAAAGATCCATGTACATTTGTAAAGAATGACCTAAAAATTAATAATATAAACTCTTAACCCAAGTAATTATAAAAAAGGCAATAAATAAAATTCAAAACTGTAGAAGGAATGAAATCATAAAGATCTAAGTGTAAAAGTTAATAAAAAAGAGAAAATATACAATATAGAGGATTACTGAAATAGAAGTTATATTTTGAAAAATCTAATACAATTGATAAGCCTCTGTGCAAATTTTTAAGGAAAGAAAAAAAATGCTATTACTATAGAAACTGAAGTCACTAAAAATCATAAATTAATATTATAAAAAGTACTAATGAATAAAAATTGGGGAACAATAGATGAAGTTTGCAATATTTTTAAATATTAGCAACAGTTATAGCCTCTTAAAAAAATACAATTTAAATAGCTTTAAAAATATTTTTAAAATAAGAATAAGCCTGGGCCGGCCTGGTGGCTCATGCGGTTGGAGCTCCATGCTCCTAACTCTGAAGGCTGCCGGTTCGATTCCCATATGGGCCAGTGGGCTCAACCACAAAGTTGCTAGTTCGATTCCTCGAGTCCCGCAAGGGATGGTGGGCTCCGTCCCCTGCAACTAAGATTGAACACGGCACCTTGAGCTGAGCTGCTGAGCTCCCGGATGGCTCAGTTGGTTGGAGCGAATCCTCTCAACCACAAGGTTGCCGGTTCGACTCCCACAAGGGATGGTGGGCTGTGCCCCCTGCAACTAGCAACAGCAACTGGACCTGGAGCTGAGCTGCATCTTCCACAACTAAGACTAAAAGGACAATAACTTGAAGCTGAACAGTACCCTCCACAAC
Organism: Rhinolophus hipposideros; assembly: GCF_964194185.1. Lineage (NCBI taxonomy): Eukaryota > Metazoa > Chordata > Mammalia > Chiroptera > Rhinolophidae > Rhinolophus > Rhinolophus hipposideros. The sequence goes on along the minus strand of NC_138057.1, from coordinate 11,685,487 downwards.
TAAGATTGAAAGGACAACAACGTGACTTGGAAAAAAGTCCTGGAAGTACACACTGTTCCCCAATAAAGTTCTGTTCCCCTTCCCCAATAAAAATCTTGAAAAAAAAAAGAATAAGCCTAAAAAATAATGCAAAAGAACACTGTGAAATATAAAATGTATTTAGAGGATGTTAAAGATGACAAATAAAATGAAGAAATAAATCATATTCATGGACTGTAATATGCAATGTTGTGATAAGGTCAATTTGCCCCAAATTGATTTAGAGATTCAAAGCAATTTCAATTAAAATACGAAAAGTTTTTTTTTTTGTTGTTGTTGGAATTTAAAGAGCTAATCACACACTTTACAGGGAAATCTGGAGGGACAACAATATCCAAGACACTATTAAAAAGAACAAAATGGAATGATCTACTTTATCCAATATCATTGTATATTTTACAAATACATTAGTTAAGACAACGTGGTCCTGGTGTAATGACAGAAAAAAAAAGAACAAAGGAAAGAACAGAGAGTCCAGAAAATGCATTTATATATATATAATTGTATAAATAAATATATATACATATATATACAAATGTATATATATACACAAATGTATAAATATACACACACATACAACCACTTGATTTATGACAAAGATAGATAATACTTCTGAAATGGAACATTAATATTTTCAATTGGATATTGAGTCAACTGGATATTCATGTATTGCTAATAGAAATTTGAATCCTACATTACACTATACACACAAATCTACCTAAATGTGACTCCTACTTATACACAGAATGGAAATATGTCTACATAGTCTACATGTGTATCAAGAGACATTTGTGAGAAGGCTTAGAACAGTATTAGAACAGAGTTAATGTTACATGTAAAATACCAATATATTTAGAACTGATATTCTCTAATGAAAATTTGCAGATAAAGCTAAACAGGACTTAGAAGATTGTTAAAAAGATAATTTTTAGAAAACGAACTGAGGAGAAAAAGAGAAGTAATAAATTACTAAAATTGAAAATGAGGAAAGGCTCATCACTACTAATTCTATGAACATTAAATAATAACAAATAAACATTATAAAAAACTCTGTGTCCATACATTTGATAATTTAGATGAAATTGATCAATTCCTTGAAATCACACATGGAAAAACAAATAACCCAAATAGGCCTATATCTATTACAAAAAATTAATCAGTAATTAATAACCTTGCAAAACTTAAAGCCTTAGGCCAGGATGCTTTCACAGATGAATTCTACCAATCATTTAAGGAGGATATGATACCAAGTCTCTATAAATCTTTTCCAAAAAATAGAAGCAGAGAGAATACTTCCTAAATTAATCCTATGAGGCCAGCAATCTGCTAATATCAAAACCAGATAAAGACCTTACTAAAAAGGAAAATACAGGCCAAAATCTATCATAATAGATGCAAAAATCCTCACCATAATATTAACAGATCAAATCCAACAATGTATAAAAACATTTATATACCACCACCAAGTAAAATATATTCCAGGCTGGTTCAACATTCAAAAATCAGAGGTGGTAATCCACGGCATCAATAGGCTGAAGAAGTAAAATGATGTATCAATGGATGCATAAAGAGTATTTAATAAAATCCAACACCCATTCATGTTAAAAACTCTCAGCAGATTAAGAACAGCGGGGAATTTTGTCAACTTGATAAAGAATATCTATGACTAACCTGTAATTAATATCATAGTTAATAGTGAGAAACTAAATGCTTTGCTTCTAAGATTGGTAACAAGGCTAACATGTCCCCTCTCCCACTTCTTTTTAACAAACTTCTGTAAGTGCTAGTTAATACATTAAGTGAAGAATAGAAAATAAAGGTATACAACAGAAAAGAAAAAATAAAATGGTATTTGTTAGCAGATGAGATGACTGTCTATGTAGAAAATCCCAAAGAATCCACCACAACAAAAAAACTTCTGGAACTAATAAATGACTATAGTAAACTTGCAGGATACAAGGTTATTATAAAATGTCAATTGTTTTTCTTTATACCAGCAATTAACAATTAGAATTTTAAATTAAAACACAACACCATTTATATTAGCATTCTATAAAAAAAGACGTACTTCAGTTTAAATCTAACGAAATATGCACAAGACATATAGGAGGAATACTGAAAACATTAGGGAGAAAAGGAACAAAGATGATCTAAATAAATTGGGGAAATATTTCATGTTCATGGGTAGTAAGATTCAATATTGTGATGATACCAGTTCTCTCTAGTCTGGTCTATAGATTCAGCGCACTCTGAATAAAAAAATTGTGGATATTGAAAAACTAATTCTAAAGTTTAAATAGGAAGGCAAACGAGACACAGTATTTAACACAATATTGAAGAAGAAAAACAAAGTTGGAGGACTGATAAAACCTGACCTCTAGAAATAATATAAAACTATATCACTCAAGACTGGTATTGGCAAAGGAGTAGACTGATCAATGGAACAGGAAGAGAGCCTAGAAACAAACCAACACAAATGGAGTCAACTGATTTTTGACAAAGATATAAAGGCAGTTCAATGGCAAAAAAGATAGATTTCCCAAAAAATGGCATTGAAACAATTGGACCTCCACACATGTATAAGTGAATCTAGACAAAGAACTTACATCTTTCAAAAAATTAACTTTAAATAGACCACAGGCCTAAACGTAAAATGCAAATCTATCAAACTTCTAGAAGGCTAGTTAAGAGACATTCTCAGTGACTTGGACTTGGTAATGACCTTTTAGATAGAACATCAAAAGCACAATCCGTGATAAAAAATGATATGTAGAAGTTTACGAAAATAAAAACTTCTGCTCTTCAAAAAATAAGTAAGAGAATGAAAAGACAAGCCATAGCGTAGGGGAAGATGTTTATAAGCTATTTAAATATCTGATACAGGACTTATATCCAACATATAAAATGAACTCTTAAAACTCAAAAATAAGAAAACAAACAAACCAATTATTATTGTTTGTGGATATTAAAAAACTAATTCTAAAGTTTAAATAGAAAGGCAAATGTTTCACTTTTTAAGCAAGTACACTTTTAAACAACATGAAAACCACAGTCATGCTTAAGGAGAATGTTACAAGAAGAATCATAACAGCATTTTTGTTATCGAAAATTGGTATCAACCTAAATATATAAGAATAGAAAAATAAATGATGCCATATGCATACACTGAATGTTATCTTATTATTAAAATGCAGGAACAAGAGCTTTGGAATCAACATGAGTAAGTTCCAAAGACAAAGTATTTAACAATGACAAAAAAAAAACAAAAAACCAAAACACCCGTTTCTGAATAAATCTGTTGAGATGACTATATCATGTCCAATTTAATAATTTTAGTAAAGTTATGCTATCATTACCACAATCCAGTTTCTTTTTAAATATTTCCATCACTCTAAAAAAATATCTTGAGCACATTTGTAGTTATTTCTACTTGTCTCCCAGCCCAGACAATCCTGATCTGCTTTCCAGTCTTTATAAAGTATGTAAACAGGAAGATTAAAAAAATAGGCACATATATACTGAATATATATATATATATATTCAGTATATATATATATATATATATATATATATATATATATATATATATATATAATGTCCTTGTTTAAAGCACACATTGATATTTAAGTAGCAAATTTGGAGAATGATTACATGTAGAGGAAAACGGGATCCAGAAAAAGTATACAAGAGGTCTCAGTGGTAAATGTTTTACGTCTCAAAACAAATGAAGCAAGTATTGTAAAATAAGAGGCTAGCATAGAGTTGAGCAATACATATAATATTTATTAAGTTAATCACAACTTGAAATATAACTGTGGATTATATGTAGTAATGAAAAAAAGAACATTCTAAACATTCTAAATGTATGGGCATGACACATTCTCTTCAACCAAAAAAAAAAAAAAAGACAAAAAGAAAAGCCAGTTGTAGAGTAACATGTAATTTATGATATTGTCTATACATAAAAACTGTTATACTTTATATATTCTTATCGTATGCGCTTAAAAGCATGCAATTTACACAACACTGTTCTAATAATGTTTATTCCAAGGAAAGGAATAAGAATCTTTTGTTTGTCAAAATCTTTTGTTTCTTTTGCAATTTTTTATTGTTTCTTTTCTTTTTTCCTATAGAGTGTATTCATATTACTCATGTAAGTAAAAATAAATGTTTCATTTAAAACATGAATAACATTTGATTTTCTGAGAATAAATTGGAAGCAAAGAGATCTCAGCCAAGGAGCTTCAAAACTGTTCTTCTGGGTCCCTGTAAGATCTCCAGTCGTCAGATTTCATTTTATTTTGTGGATAATATGCTGGATAAGTCATAAAGACCTTTCCAGATCTTAAAAATTACTTCAAAGCAAATTGCTTTGGAAATGCCTACTTGAAATGTTCCAGAAGATCCTTTCTGATATATTACTCAAAACTTTATAGCACTCAAAGTTGTTAGTTTCCAGATATCACTCTCTAGCCATTTCTTTTCAGTCTTCTCTGAAGCCTAGGGCTCTGTCCTTAGCCCTAAGTTCTCTTTTGATTTTTCCCTGGGTCTCCTTAGGGAAATGTAGCTTCTACACATAATGGAATTTCTTGCTCCCAACCATGTGGTAAGCTGCAGACTCATTCTTATCCAAATACCCAGAAAACTTTTCCATTTAGAGGCTGTGCAGGCAGCACCATTTCCTTCAAATATCCCTATCCAAGTAATAACTGTACTCAATGCTACCTAATATTACAACCACCCACTTAGTTTCTTAAGCAAATATTATTATTTTTTTTGCTGCTCTCTATTCTTCAGTATTGAATTCTTCATCCAGACCTGTTGCTGCTTTTTCCTTTAGAAGGGATTCACGTTTTCCCCTTATGTCAGACTCTAATTTTTAACTTTGATTCTACAATAATTTCCTCATTGGGTTTCATAGACCAAGCCTAGTGTATTCTCTATACATATCCTTGAAAGCACTTTCTACAACACAAACCTTTTTATGTTATTCACCACCCTTTAATTTTTACATATCTCCTGTGGCATTTAGAATTATAAAAATAAAATTACCTCAACATTAATAATTTGTTTCTTCCTTGCCTCTTTAGCCTCATATCCAACCATTCCATGCTCACTTCCTCCCACTGACAATTCTTGGCATGAAATAGTGTATAACACTTTTTTTTTAAGTAAAAAATATATATATTTAATGAGGTATAATTTACATACCCTAAAATTCAGCCAATCTAACTTTTCAATTTGATAATTTTAGTAAAGTTGTGCTATCATCACCACAATCCAGTTTCTTTTTAAATATTTCCAGCACTCTAAAAAATTATCTTGAGCACATTTGTACTTATTTCTTATTTCTATCCCAGCCCAGGCAATCCTGATCTGCTTTCTAGTCTTTATAAATAATATAACTAATTTGCCTTTTTGTACATTTCAGATAATTGGAATCATATAATATGGAATAGTTTGCATCTAGCATAATGTTTGGGATGTTCATACATATTATAGTGTATATTACTCAGTTTTCATCCTTTGTATTGCTGCAAAGTACTGCAGTGTATATCATACATTTTGTTTATGCATTCACCAGCTGATAGACTTGGATTATTTCCAGATTTGGGTGATCATAAATGATGCTGCTAAGAATATTTATGTATGTACAAGTCTTTGTGTGGACAGATGTTTTCACTTTTCTTAAATAGGATTTTAGCAATAGAATTGTTGGGTCATTTGATAGTTTTATGTATAACGTTTCAAGAAACTGAGAAAATGTTTTGCAAACTACGTAATTTTAAATTTCCCCCAGTGAGGAATGAAGGCTGGAATTTCTTCACATTCTTACCAGTACTTAGTATTGACTGTCTTTTCATTATAAACTTTCTATTGGGTATTATCTCATTGTGAATTAATTTGTATTTCCTTACTAACAAATGATATAGACAACTTTTCATGTGCTTATCAGCTATTCATATAACTTTGGTGAAATGTCTATTCAAATGTTTTGCCCATTTTGTTAATTAAGTGGTCTTATTATTGTTTGTTAAGCATTCCTTAAATATTTTGGATACAAAAGATATATTATTTGCAAATGTTTCCGCAGCCTGTGAGCTGTTTCTTCATTTTAAATGATATGTTTTGTGTTAAAGGTTTATAATTCTAAGGCAATTCATGTTTTCATTTTTAAAATGATTAATGCTTTAGGAGTTTTAAGAGCTCTTTGCTTAACTCAAGCCCATGAAGGTTTTTGCCTATGTTTTTGTGGTCCAGAAGTTTTATAATTCTAATTATTGTATTGATGTCTATAATCTATTTTGAGTGTTTTGTGTATGGTGTGAAAAAGGGAGTGATTTGTTTGTTTGTTTTAATTTGGCTATTCATTTGCCTCAGAATTATTTAGTGAAGAGTATTCAATGTCTTGGAATCTTTCCTGAAAACCAGTTGACCAAAAATATAAGGGTTAATTTCTGAACTCTCAGTTATCTTTATTTATATGCCTATATTTATGCTATGACCATATCGTCTTGATCACTGTATCTTTATAGCAAGTTTTAAAGTCAGATATTATGAGTCCTCCAATTTTGTTCTTTTAAAAAGTTCAAGAAACTTGATCAGTTGTATTTTGCTGGGGGGGGGATATTTAATGATATAAACCTTATGACAAACAGTTTGGCATAACATTTAGCAATTGTTAAACAATTATCCCACATAAGTGAAAACTTATAGTGTCATAGAGAAATGTATACATACATATTCAAATCAGTTTTATTTGCAGTAGTCTTATTTACCTGTTCTTCAGTGGTGAATGGTAAAACAAACTGTGATATATCCATATCATGGAATACTACTCAGCAATAAAACAGAATGACTACTGACACATGCAACAACTTGGATAAACATCAAGTAAATTGTTGAGTGAAAAATGACAAGCTCAAAAGGATATATACTGTATGATTCTGTTTATATAACACGTATGAAATAACATAAGTATAGTGATGGATACTGATTAATGATTGCCAAGTGATGGAGCAGGGGGACTGCATGGTTATAAAAGGGTAGCATGGTGATGGTACAGTCATGTATCATGATAGTGGCTGTAGTTATGTAGTTATGTGATAAAATTACATAGTCCCCTCCTCTCAGCCCCCCCCTCAACCCACATACAAGAGTTCCTATATAAATGGTAAAATCTAAATAACCTCTGTGGCTTGTACCAGTATCAGCTTTCTGATTGTGATATTGCACTATAATTCTGAAAGATGTTAACATTGGCACAGTCTGGGAGAGTGATTCAGGAGACCTCCCTTTCTGTTTATTTGCAACCTTCTATGTATCTGTAATAATTTTTAAGTTGAAAAAAATATGGGAAAAAAATAAAATTCAGGATTTCTTGAAAACATATTTCTATTTTGAAAAACAATGTAACGGAAAATTAATAAACATAGCTTATTATTAAAAACTTTAAAAAAGTAACACAAGGCATTGTAGAAATTAAGAAAATAAATAAAAGCCCAAATATATAATAATATATTATTAATTCTCACATAGGGATAACTATCGTTCATATCCCACTGTATAAATTTTTCTATCTTTCCATGCATGCAATAAGTATTATTTTGTGATATGTTTTCAAAAACCTTACACTGTGAGCATTTTATCATATCATTAAATATTATTCCACAACATCATTTAAATATTTACATAAAAAGGAAATCTGTGGAAACACCATAATTTCCAAAGAAATTATTAGATATTTAGTTAGGTTACCACTTTTCTTTTTATAGCAAACAGAGTTTCCATAAATATTCTTTCAGAATTTTTAAATAAATATTTATTTAAGATATATTTATTTATGTGGAACTCTAGTACAAAAATTGGCCATTTTTCTAAAGTTTTAAAAATATCTCAAAAACTTGCTCTCAAGAGTCATTGTACCAATTTATGGTGCCTCCAGGGATATATAAAATGTCCCATATATTCATATACTTAAAACCACTGGGTATTATTGTTAAAATGTGTGTTTTGTATGAATATTATTTTATTCTATACATACACAATATTACACATATTTTTTTCATTAACATAATAGGTAAATGAATCTCACCATTGTTTTAATTAGAATTATTTTTTTTTTCACATGCTTATTTTGGCTATTTTACTTTGGTGATTTGTCCATTACATTATTTACCCATTTTTTGTTAAGTTATCTCATATTTTCTCTAAACAACTTTGGACGTAATCAGTTTACAATATTTTATTTTTAAATTTCAAAGAGCTTAACATCATTTTAAATAGAAATAATGTATTCCTGTGTAGAAAATATGTTTTTTCAGAGTATAAGGCCTCTGATCTAAAAATACGGTGAATGTTTACATTAAAAAAACTTATTGCAGTAAAAGACACATTGTCATTAATCCCCCTTTAAATACTCCTTGCTTCAAACACACTTATCCCATCATTCTTGCCACTTTCTGAAGCAGTTGTGGAAGTCCTCTTTCGTGAGTGTCTTTACTACATCCTCCATCATGACAATGCTCTGTGTCACACATCGCTTCTGGTATGTGGCAATTTCTGTCAAATAACCGTGTCCTCATCCAGTTTATTCACTGGATCTGACACTGTGCAACTTCTGGCTCTTCCCTGAAGTCAGAATGACCATGGAATGAAAATGTTATGAATCGATTCAGGACATCGAGGCAGCCAAGACAGCACAGCTAAAGACACTCACGAAAGAGGACTTCCAGAACTGCTTCAGAAAGTTTCAAGAATGATGGGATAAGTGTGTTCAAAGTGAGGGGGATTAATGGCAATGTCTTTTATTCTAATCATTTTAAAATTTATACATTCACTTTATTTTGTGATCACATCTTATGAAAATCTGATTGCCCTTCTTGCACTTTGGCAGGTGTTCAACAAACCAAATACTGTACTATATTTTACAAATTTGGAAAGTGTTATAGGAAGCCAATATAATTCTCTTCCTACAAGAACCAAGAGGGTTATAAAATATTGCCATTTTTTCTATAACATTTTTAGCTATCAATGTGCAGATACTATTTTAATATTTATTTGTAAGTAGTTTTATTGCACTTACTGTAGGGTAATTAGATGTGTTATTAACCTTATACCCTAAATTCTTCCCCAAGTAAAACATGAAGACATTAAGTTATTCTATAAAGGAATAGAAGAAAAGCAAATTATTTTTGGCTTGTACAGCCACTTTTCAGAGTATGAGATGTCTAGGAGTTAGTACAAATACTTATCAGGATTCTTATATTCTACTTTTATCAATTACAGATGTCTTTTAAAAGTCATTTAATAGCTCAGTGACATGGTTTAACCATCTAACATGTATAGTAGGAATACTGGGTAATTTGAAGCTTAATTGTGTTTGAAATGTTCTTGAAACTTTGAGTTTAAAAGGTACTATTACAAATCTATGCGATTATAATTAGATTATTTTATTTTAAATTGATTGTGTTTTATTGATATAGAAACTGAAAGTCAATAGACAAATAGAAACCAAAAGTCAATTTTTGGAAGGTTGCTCACCATCTGCATACCAATGGTGCAAATATAACAAACTTCAAAGAAGAAATAAAAGGTAAGGTTACTTCATAAAACGAGGCTCATATCTTCAATTTATTTTTAACATGAAAATGTGTTTCATCACATTTGGTTATTTACATTGTAAATGGGAATTTGGTTATTTACATTGTTTCTTTCCACCAACCTCACCTCTCGTGTTTTGGCTTTTGTGCAGTGAAAAGCAGGACCTTTTGCACTGTAACACTCCCATCACCATATATTTGACCGCCTTTACCCTCTTCCCCCTTTTACCTTCTGGTAACCACTAAACTGTTATCTGTGTCTATGACTTTTCGCTTGGTTGTTTGTCTTCTCTGTTTGTTGCTTTCAGTTTTATATCTCACATATGAGTGAAATCATATTGATGTAGGATCTGCTGGCGATTTCTGGGTGTGTGCCAGGATCATGTCTCATGAAGCCGAAGAACAGACACAATGGACCAGGGTAAGGCAAGGAGTTGTAGAGGAAGATAGTTTATTAGAGGCAGGAGAAGAGATTGCAACTCCCGAGCGGGTAGGGGTTCCTGAAACTGGGAAGCCCAGTAGCTAAGGCAAAAAATTTTTACTTTTATGCTTTCCCTTGCCTGCTTGGGGAAGGGGGCTAAAGACCTCTAAAGGAATTCATCTATTAGGTTTGTCCTGTTTGCCCATGCTGAAGGGATTAATGAAATAACCTATTCCTATCTACTAGATCTACTCTTTTGTTTGGCCAAAAGAAATTTGAGATAATTTATTAACCTCAAGGCGTATCTCATATCTTTGTCCTGGAGAGAAGGAGAAATCCCAGAACCTGGAATTTCAGGATATGGCTGCTTTTTTGTTTATTCCACCAGGGACCTCCCTGTCTACCTAGCAACATGCTAACTAACCTCTCTCAATACAGTTTTTGACTTTTTCTGTCTGACTTATTTTGCTTAGCATGATAATCTTAAGATCTATCATATTGTCACAAATGGCAGTATTTCATCTTTTCTTATGGCTGAGTAGTATTCCATTGTGTATATGTACCACGTATTCTTCATCTAATCATCTATCAAAGGACACTTTATTGTTTCCATGTCTTTGTCATAGTGAATAATGCTGCAGTGAACATCAGGATATATATCTCATTACAGATGACTGTTTTCAGAATTTTAGGTAGATACCCAGAAGAGAGCCTCCATACTGTTTTCCATAGTGGCTGTACCAATTTACATTCCCACCAGAAGTGTATGGTGGTTCCTTTTTTTCCACAGCCTTTCCAACAATGTTATTACTTGTCTTGTTGATAATAGCCATTCTAACAGGTGTGAGGTGGCATCTCATTGTGGTTTTTATTTGCATTTCCTAATAGCTAGTGAAGTTGAGCATCTTTTCATGTATCTGTTGGCCATTTAGTTGTATGTCATCTTGGGAGAAATGTCTGTTCAGGTCCTCTTCCCATTTTTTTAATTGGATTATTTGGGCTTTTTGTTGTTGTTGTTGTTGTTGAGTTGTATATGTTCTTTATATATTTTGGATAGTAGTCCTTATCGGAGATGTTTGCAAATATCTTCTCATAAATTTACAATGCCATATATAGATGATGTATTATAAAATTTTTCACTTGAAATCTATATAATTTTACTAACGAATGTCACCCCAATAAATTTTTTTAAAGAAAAAAGGAAAAATAAAAGTACATGTAATTTTGTAAACTATACCTTGCTAGGCAAATTATAGAGTAAAAGTGACTAAAAGATTATTCTTGGATCAATAATGATAGTGTAACATAATACAGATATTAAGAATAATTAAATTCTGCACAGGTGAGGTCCATTTAAAACAATTTAAAAATTGCAGTGTTATGGAAATTTTTAATTCTTAGTCCTTTATTTATTCAAAAAAAATTGAGTACCTTCTATGTGTTGGACACATTTATAACTGTCAGATCCAAAGGTTTATAAACATTAATCCCTGTTAGTATTTTGATACAAATCCTTATAGTATTTATAAATAGCTCTATCTACATACCTATAAATGCCATTTTCATGATGATAAATCCTATTACACTATTTTTAAAAAAATAAATGAAAACTATTGCAATTCAAGTTCTCTTCTCACTCCCCTCCACCTTAATTCAGCACTAAGACACATTTATTCTTGACACAGTGTGCTAGAGGAAGGCAATGAATACGCTAAGGTCAAAAAAGTTTTTCTAGTAGAGAAAATACATATTATTTTCCATTACCATGTCTAAAATAGGATATTCTCTCTTATCATTCTCTATCCTCTAATTTTGATTTAATTTCTTTATTATCCTTATTTATTCCCCATCCAACTTATGTATTTTCCACTTATCCCATTAAAATGAAAGTCCCATGAGGGTAGGTATCTATCTTGTTCATTATTGTATCTCCAGAATCTGCACTTAGTAATTGACACTTAGAAACTACTCCATTCATGTGTATTACATTACAATAAATTTGTGTGATTATTTGATCTCTCTCTCTCTCTCTTTTTCACTCTTGGACCTCTTTTTCTCTGCTCTTCAAACCCCATGAGGGCATAGATTATGTATGTTTTGCTTATCACTGTCCTAGTATGCCCTCCAAAATACTTGGTATATATTATATAACTGATAAATATTATTAACAATTAATCAAATAAAGAGGAAATCAGACACTGGTTTCTTATTTCTTTTGAAAAATCCATTTTATCAATTTGCCTTTCCAGAACAACTTATATTACCTTATGGCTTTGCTCTGATATTTGGTGATGTGTTTTTTATGTGGACCTGTCTTCTTTCCTCATCTAAATTATACAAGTATTCCATATTTTTATTAGGGCAAAAGGATGATTACTTGTAAGGTGCTACATAAATAAATCTTTAAGACCAGACATAAATTTTATTTGTGTTTGTCCATTTCCTGTATGTATGGATCATTGTCCTGCTTTATCTTCCTCAGGACTTTGAATGGCTTTCTTCATGTTAGACTCTTACTTGTTTATTTTGGAATATTAATTTCTCTCTCTCTCTCTCTCTCTCTCTCTCTCTCTCTCTCTCTCTCTCTCTCTAAAAAACGCTTTTATTGTATCTTACAAGAAATAAGATAACATTTTTAAAAGGTAAGAAAGGAGAGAGGCAAAGGGAAAACAAATAGAAATAGAGTGTTATCAATACACCAGACAATGCTATGAAATTCCAAATATAATCTGTCATAGGGTGAGCCATAAATTTTCCTCCAAGTGGAAGTTACCACAGAGAAAAATGATCTTTACGTTATTTACTAATTTATATGATAAAAATAACAGTTTATTTCTATGACTGTTTTTCATAATAAGACTAGAAAGAATTATTTTCCAGTTATTCTCAGGGAAAATATCCAGTTTTAGTCTATGAACAATACTCCCAACAACTGCCCTACTATTGACAAAGATCCTTATCTGAATCTTCACACACCACAGCACAGGTACACACAGGCGGTTCCACTGGGGACCAGTGCTCTCTCCAGGCCTATGTCTTTCTGCTTATCTGGCTTCATCTTAGAAATTTGGATTGTGTTCCTTTAGGAAGCCCGGTGCTTTTGACAGACAGTTAAGTGATAGTTTCCAGATTTACTCCTTTGCCTATACTTGGAGCACTGATACATTCATATAATTGGATAAGCTTTTGTAATTTTCCAAGGGAACCAATTCCCTCTGGCAGAGGTATGGTTTCTCCAGACATTCAGTCTGTATTTTGAATGAAAGTACATTTTCATCACTGGAGGGATCCTTGCAGGAAACCCCAGGACACAGCAAAAGCCTTAAAATTGATCAAACAGTGATTTATAAGTGAATTCAAATATGGCCTTAGCCAAATTGGCATGGATTTTTTTTTTTATTATTACTGAGAAAACAGAAAATATTAATTTCTGTTCTTTGAACAAAATTTGTAGCTGAGACAGGAATCTGCATGGTTTTTGAGGTAAGAGACAGAGCAGAGGAAGAGGGGATTTAGCCCCAGTAATACTAATTTGGACATATCCTTCAAAGAAAATGCAATTTGTCACTCTTACCTTAGATAGTTCTCTCTCTCTCTCTCTCTCTCTCTCTCTCTCTCTCTCTCTCTCTCTCTCTTTTTTTTTTTTAAAGACAATGTTACTCCAATTTTGGTGATCCTTTTTAAGGACTACAATATAAAGTACATATGAAAGTAAATATTTCATGAGACTAAGAAAAATCAATTGCAATTTTTAAAGATGAGAAATACTACAAGCATCACAAAACCCAGAAATTTTTGTTAAGTTAGCGAAGCTTAAGCATTATCTTTCTGGAAAACCTTCTGTTCATCATTACGGAGCTGCAGGGGGAATTAAAAGCTTATAACCATATACAGAATCCTCATCCTTATGGCTGCAGAATTCCCTTGACTTTGTGTTCTACTAGGTGAGGTGATGGTTCTCCCTCAGAGGATCCCCGGGAAAGTGTGGATTAGCAGTGAGAAAGTTGTCTCTCCAGACTTGTTTTGCAGCGGCTGCCACCGTGGTTCTTGTAGGAGGCAGCAGCTATGGCATTTCCCAGGCTCACAAGGCATTCATCTGAGATGTATTCTCACAGATATTCTGGAATAAGATTGCTCCTTCCAGTACCCTGATCCCCTTTTTGGTCTTACTGCCAGCTTGTGGACCCGCCTTCCTTCCCAGACAACCCCTGCACCATCCAACATTTACCCAATTACACACACATTTTTAAGACCATGAGAATTTCTAAATTTACCAGAGCTAGATTGGACTTTCTGTTCATCTGGAAATGTAGGGGATTTAAGCATGTGGATCTTTTCTAAACCATAAATCATAAATCTAGACATTGTTATTAGATTTATACTGAAAAATGTGAGTTTACCAAGAATAAATTGATTGGGGCCATCCTCCAGAGATTTCAAGGAGATATGGACAGTAAACCTTTTAATTATTTCAATTAATTTTCATCCCTCTGGTTCACCAAATGTAATCATATTGGTGGAAAATGTCAGTGCAGGTTAACAACTCATATTTCCCAATTTTCACACGTGTGCCTAGACAAAGAGTGCTGAGCTGATTAAAAAATAAGAACCATATTTTCTTTATTTCTGTAATACCCCTTTGAGCGATGATGCCAACCCAGTATTCTACTTCTTTCTTAAGAGTGAAGTAAAGACGTATATATACTGAAAACAGTAAGTACATTTTCTGTTTTTGAAAAGAAATAAGTCTAGAAACTTGCTAAAAATATATAGACTTCATCTATACCAAATAAATATGAATATCATTTATTTTACATGATCATATTAATAACAATAATAAAAACATACATTTTCCAGAATGCTCTGTAATCTACAATGTGCTTTCATATTTATTCAATTCTTTCTTTGTTTATCACAGTCCTTTCATTCATGAGAGAGAAGGATTTATTTTTAATGATACCCTTTGATGAAATAACATACAAGTATTTCTACTTTCAGTTACACAAGAATAGTAGGACTCTTTTTTTTCCCCCCCCACAGCGGTTCCACCATATTTCCAGTTTTTTGCACATCAGGCTAAATGGCAACTGGCCCTTTATTTAGAGAATCTTCGTTTTCAGCTGTTGGCACTACCATCCTTTCAGCTGCTCTTAGCCTCTAGAGCCTGCACATAATAAATAATACAATCTGATGGAAGCTTCTAACAGCTTTAAATGTTTCTGCTAATGTGCCCATGGCATTTTAGACCAGACTTTTAAAACTTCCCTAAAATCTAGGAATTAGAAAACGTTTATGGGTTTAAAAGGGCATAAATTAATAAACTGCTTTATTTTCTTTTGGACAGAGGTCCATTTTCCAACTCAGTCATCGAGTACTTATTGCTGTATTATATCCAAATGGCAGGGGCAGCTAATCACCTATTATAAATGACCACATTCTTTACCATACCTGCAGTAAGATTGATCTACTGAACAGCATTATTATAGTTTTGGAGCCAGTGTATTAGAGCAGCATACCCCAAATGAAAAATCAGTTCTTGTAGAATTCTGGGGGGGAAAAAGCCTTTTGTTGTTTATTCACATCTATAAGAGCTGCCTCTTTACTGTCAAACTCTAATCCCTGCGGCAGGTTCCTGATAGATATTAGGGAAGAAGTTAAAGCTTCCAAAGCATTTAAGAAATGAGGCACAGATAAGAAACAAAATAATAAAGACAAGGCTCAACCTGTTTTCATCTCAGACTATTCTCTGAAAAGTCCTAATGGGCAAGGTGGGATGCGTACTATTAGTGGAGATAAATACTGTTTTAAGAATGCTTTCCAGCCTCCTGAAATGAAGCTAGTTTCACTCTAAGAGCTAAAGAAGAGCTATTTTGCAAAGGAGATTGTTTTGTTTGCTATTTTTGCACATGCAATGCAACCCTTTCCAGTTCTGAGGTTTTGCACATTGATATACAGTAAGAAACTAGATTTTGTTCAAAACACTAACATATTTTTCCATGCAGAACAAAATGAGCAAACAAGCAAAGAAAAAAATTCTCAGTTCAACTGTTTAAGAATGCCATTGCTGATCACCAAGCTACATTTCCATTCATTCAATTTAGCTATTCCAAATTGGGGATGAACTTCACCACACATAATTTTAAAGTTCCATTAATTCTGCATACTTTGCTGTGATTTGAGAAAAGGTTAAAATGGAGTGAGTGTCATCATTACATTAAAATACTTTGCTAAAAAAATAACAAACTCCCTTAAGAGAACAGTTGAACTTATAAATGGAAGAACACTCCAATACTTGTCAGTGATATTTTATAGCCATACGTAATTCTATTTTTTTTGACTTCTTTGGCACCATGATAAGTATATCATAGTATATAAGAAGTATATAAGAAGTGCTTTCCTGGCGCATATATATATATATATATATATATATATATATATATATATTTTTTTTTTTTTTTTTTTTTTTTTTTTTTTGGTTTTTGGCTTCCATATTGAACATTTATTAATGACCTGAAATTGGTACTCTATTTCCCTGGAAAGCACAAACCTCACAGATTTGATGATATATTAATTAACCCAGGAATCTTTACAATAAATTGTAATTTTTCTACAAAGTTTCCTCCTCCTTATTTAAACTACTTCTTGGATATTTCCTTTTTACTTTGTTGCTATCTCATCAAACAAAATATACCTAAAAATGAAGCTCTATTGAAATCTAATTTATTTAGTGACAGTTATGTGCGAGAGATTACAATAGATATAGTCATTTATAATCTTTCCCCTTGGATTGATATGCTACTTAACACTTTGTTAACTCAACTTTTCAATTCTGTTAGCACTTATTTGACTATTTGCATGTGCTTTGAATGTGCATTCTGTATGTTAAGAGTCTCAGTGACAAATGTTATGGAATCAAGGATTAATATAATGCTGTCTAGAATTTTATTATAGAAGACTATAAGACAAGTTTCTGAATAAATTGTCACAAAATTTATTTGAATTAGATATATGAATCTTCAAGTGGTTAGAGGACTTTCCTAAGACAAAAAAAACAAACAAAACAAAAGAACAGCTAGTTTAAAATGAACACGTGAGGTATAAACAAGGAGAATTTGGGTTGTCCTTGGTAGAAATAGCAATGTCTAAGCAAGGATTAAATGACTAAACTTTGTGGCAGTTGTAATTTAGCCTAGTATTTATGAGATAAATAGTGCCCTCTAGCCCCTTTTCCAGAGCGAATCCAAGTTATCTCTGCAGAAAGAATCCACAATTTAGACTTTCAAGATTTCAGTAATTTAGAGTCAATGGAATAACACATGAATGAACAACAAGACTAAAAATGATTATGGATATCTTAAACACAATAAATGAGAACTTTTAGAAATAAGAGTTTAAAAACAAGAGTTTAAATTAAAAACTAAATGTGTTTACATCTGATTCAGAGTAGAAAGTTGTAAAAGAATGTTGCTTTTGTCCTAAAAATAAAACCAGATAATCCATATACTTGTAATTATCTACTCATCATAGAGGACATAAAGAAATATAAGTGAACTAAATAAACTGAACTCCAGAGAATAAAGAAAGACAAGATCCATGGGTGCTATTGAGACAGGTTAGTTAGTATGATTACTAGGTAGACAGGGAGGTCCCTGATGGAATAAACAAAAAGCAGCCATATCCTGAAACTCCAGGCCCTGGAATGTCTCCTTCACTCCAGGACAGAGACATGAGAATAGGCCTTAAGGTTAATAAATAATCTCAAATCCCTTCTGGCCAGACAAAGGAGCAGTCTGATAGATAGGAATGGGTTGGTTCGTTAATCCCTTCAGGATGAGCAAACAAGACAAACCTGATAGATGAATCCAGTTAGAAGTTTCCAGCCCCTTTCCCCAAGCAGGCAAGAGAGGGTATAAAAGAAAGAGCTTTTGCCTCAGTCATGGGGCAACCCCCATTCAGGACCCCCTCCTGCTCGGGAGCTGCAACCTCTTCTCCTGCCTCTAATAAACTATCTTCTTTTTAAAACTTTTTGCCCCTCCCTGGTTCGTGTTTCCATTCTTTAGCTTCAGGAGACACGATCCAGGCCCACACCCAGAAAACTGTTGACAGATCCAACATCATTTGGGGAGTCACAGGAAAATATCCCCACATCATTCTCATCCATGATTAAACAGAAAGGATAATGTATTTGTAATAGCTCAGGGTAAGGGAAATCAACCTAATTTTCAAAAAACTTATTTTCCATGTGTTGACAGATGTGAGAGATTAGGGTCAGAAGACCCCCACCCCAGACACAGGACAAAACTGCACTGACTTTAAAACTATTGTCCATCAGCTTCCACAGAATGCAGGGTGTTATACAATAAACCAGAAGCAGTGAAAAAAGAGAGAGAAACTCTCCAGGATTCTTGGCTTTCCAACAAGGAAGTGACAGGAAACGGAGTGTACCCCATTCTGTAGAACATAACTTAATTCAGTCCCTACTCAACTTTTATAGAAATGTATGGAGAAAAAAAAGCTCCAATATGCATTGCAGCTTTATTTGTGGTGGCCAACACATGAAAACAACCAAAGTGTCCTTCAATAGATGATTGGATAAAGAAGATGTGGTATATATACGCAATGGACTACTATTCTACCATAAGAAAAAGATGAAATAGTGCTATTAGCAACAACATGGATAAATCTTGAGATTATTATGCTAAGCAAAATAAGTCAGACAGAAAAAGTCAAGAACCATATGACTTCACTGATATGTGGGCTATAAAACTGAAACCAACAAAGAAACAGAACAAACAAACGAAAAAACAAAAACTCATGGACATTACCAGAGAGTACGTGGGGAGGAGGGTGGTAGATGAGGGTAAACAGGATCAAATGTATGGTGATGGAAGGAGAACTGACTCTGAGTGGTGAGCACACAATGGGATCTATAGATGATGTAACACAGAATTGTACACTTGAAACCTATGTAACTTTACTAACAATCGTCACCCCGATAAACTTGAATTAAAAACAATGGAAAAACAAGAAAATGTGAAAAATGTTTGAGAAAGGAAATTCAGTAGATGTAAACACAGATTCCAGATGTCAGAATTATCAGTGATAGATTTTATTTTTATTTTATTTTTAAATATTTTTTTTATTTTCCATTTCTTTAAAAAATTGTTATTGTTTTATCTTTCTTAAGTTTATTGGGATAACATTAGTTAGTAAAGGTACATAGGTTTCAAATGCACATTTCTATGATACCTCATCTATATACTGCATTGTGTGTTCACCACCCAGAGTTAGTTCTCCTTCCACCACCATATATTAGACCTTCTTTTCCCTCTTGCATCCTACTCCCCTCCTTACTGGTAACCACTAAACTATTCTGTCTATCATTTATTGTTTGTTTGTTTGTTGTGTTCCTTTGTTGCTTTCAGTTTTATATCCCACATATAAGTGAAGTCATATAGTTCTCGACTTTTTATGTCTCGGCTTTTCCTCTTCTTGAAATACTTATCACTTTTTCTCTGCAAGGTCTGTCTACCACATTAGTTTGAAAGTTCTATGACCGCAGGACTATAAACATTTTTATCACAACATAAAAATAGGAACCGAAAATATATTTGTTGAAGGAATGAGTACATTGATTAATTCATTGAATAACTGATTTTTGAACGCTGAATTGCAAAGAATGGGTTACCTGCTGATGACCTCTGAAGTTTCTCCCAGGAATCTAGAATCTAGGTCATTATTTCTCAGATTGTTAATGTGCATAGAAACTGCATGGAGAATCTTGTTAAAATACAGATCCTAATTGAAGAGATTTAATTGTGAGACTTGAGAGTCTGCATTTTATAAGGTCCCTGGTGATAACAACTGCTATTTTTTAGAATACAATTTAAATAGTAAGGATAGCATATTCCTTGAATTTTTTGGTATAGTTAGTCTTTGACTTGAAGTACTAAATAAATTTTCACTTTGCTGACTGATGTTTTAAGAAACCACTTTTTTTCTTTCTGTGAGTGAAGATTTTTTTTAAAAAAGTACATCTGCCAGTGACATATTCACCAAGTATATTATATCGATCAGGGATCTTTGGTTTTCTGTGGATGGAAATAGATTTAACTATTGTTTCCTAATAACCTCACGTGCATTGGGCTATTTCTTCTACACTCTTTTTTAGGGCAATAAAAAAATCATCTATTGAAACAATCTGTTTACATTAAACAACAGTTTAAGAAGGAATGGCTTGTCAAGAGTGGTACTTGCAAAGCAGCAGAGTTAACACTTGTCAATTAAAACACTGATATAAAACCTCTTGGGAAAGAAATCTGGCTTTGCCTTACTTAACTGG